>NC_077231.1:314403355-314450855 GCF_027887165.1 Monodelphis domestica
GTGAGTCGGTTGAGATTATCGCCCAGGTCCTAAGGCAAGGAATCCAAATTTCCTTTTGTCACAATGCCCTGGTTCTCTCGGCATGGGTCAGAGGAGCCCCAGCCCTAGGGGGGCCCTGGAGGAAGCAGGCCCTCCCCTCTCCTCTGGTCCTTCCAAGCCCCAAGTTCTTCACCCAAGACTTACAGCAAGCTTCTTCCTGATGGCCTGGAGCTTTTCCGTGGCAGCCTCCAGCTCCATGTTGGCTTGGGCGAGGGCCTGGCGTTTGGGCTCCACGTCACAGTAGACCTGAGGAAAACCAGACCAAGAGAACCTGATGGAGGCCAAGGCAGCGATGTGAATCCCCCGAGGGGGCACCCAGTCATCACGCTGCCATCCCTGAAGCGCGTGGGCCACCCCCCCTCCCAGGAAGCCTTCCCATGGCTTCTGGGTGGTTCAGGATGCTTTCTAAAAAGGCGTCCGTCCTACTGCCTGGAGGCAGGGGAATGGATTCGATGAACTTCCCAGGAAACAGGAGTCTGGGCGGAGAGTTTGGAGAGATTTTAGAGGCCATTCAGGCCTTTTTCAGAGGAGGAAACTGAGTCTCAGCACCGCAAAGCCCAGAGCCACAGGAAGTAAGAGGCACGATCATGGATCATCCATTGTCATTCTCTGAACATTCCCTACAGCAAGTGTAATCATCTAATCGAGCTGCATTGATCCAGTGCAGGTGCTGGCCAGGCACTTGGGGATGAAAACCAAAAGGGCAGAAAAAGCCGTAGCCCTCCAGGACCTCCCCTTCTACACCAGACCCCAACGGCAGCCTAGAAAATCCAGGCACCATCGAGGGAAAGCAGCCGAGAGGGGAAGGCACTGGGCACTTGGGGACTGCCTTGGAGGGGCTTCTGGAAGGAAGCAGGAGAGGCCAAGAGGCCGAGATGAGGAGGCCCAGCATTCTGGGCAGGAAAAAGGCAAGAGGACTGGAGATGGAGCCCACAGGAGCCAGCCTTACAAAGAGCTTTGCATACCAAACAGGGAAGTTTTGGTTGGATCCTAGAGGCAAAGGAGAGTTGCTAGAATTTGAGGTCCAGAGGCCGTCCTCCTACATAATCCCATCCTCTGACACTGCCTCCTGGACCTCAGGGCTATTGAGGGACTCATCTCCCCGGGCAGCTAATGGGCTCAGGAGGCAGAGAGCCAGGAGGGGGGGATGGAGGTCCCTAATAATAAATAAGAAAAAAGACTCCTCCTCCTGCAGCATTTTGAATGTTGAAACCCACCCACTGGATACCCCGAGTACCAGTGAAGCCCCCCTCTGTAGGGGGTGCTGGGGAGATGGGCCAGACTGGCCAATGACTCCTTCCTCGGAAGAGCGGCCCCCCTTTCCTGTCCCGGCTCTTTCCTCTAGGGACTATTCCCTGGCCGGCTCCCCCTCCCCAGCTCTGTCCTGCGGCTACCTCGTAGAACTTGACGATGTTGATGACCCAAGCGCAGAGCCCGGCTGCGGCGAAAGACTTGGTGCGGATGAGGTTTGGGCTGAACTCGGGGTTCTTCAAATACTGCTCGTGAACCACTCTCAGACAGTTCTCTGGAATGTGTTCTTTGTCGTAGTTAATGAGCGCCTGCAAAAAGTCATCGACCTGCAAAGTGAAAAGCGCAGAGCCGTGAGGCCGCCACCACTGCCGAGAAAATGCCAAGATCACAAGTGAGGATTGGCTTTTAGGCGGAAAAGCATAAAAGCAGCATTGGCGAGCCTCCTTCCTCCCACTGCTCGGCTCTTTCAGGCCTTCCTGTGCCGAGTCGGCATTAGCAATGGACACTTTGAAAATCTCTCCTGCCCCACGGGACGATATTCAGGCCCGACGTGGGAGGCAGCCCCATTTGGAAGAGAAGAAAGAGCAATAATAATAATAAAAAGCCCCATGGCGTCACCTGTGTGCGCAGCGTTTCTCCAGAACAAGACATCCGTGTAATTTTCTCCTGCCTACACTTGGCAGCCCTCGTCACGTTGCACATAATGAGCAACTTTCCAAGTGACACGCGCAGGGACTCAAATAAGCCACCCAAACTGAAGAGAAGCGCCCCCTGGTCACGGGGCCTCCCCAGGACGCCCCCGCTGGAAAGGCCTGGAGTGGGAGGGTGAGGGGGGTCTCCTCTTTGGACAGAAGAGTCCCATGACGACCCGACTCTGTTTCCTGCCATATAAAGATCCCGGGGAAACAATGCGGCGTCCAGGAGGGGGCTGTTACCTTTCCCATAAAGATTTTGGCTGCTTTCCAGCTGCGGTCTTTGGGCACCCGACCCCGAGGAGCCAGCAGGACCATCACAGCTGCGGTGACGTTGGTGACGGCAAGGGGTGGATTGGGGAAGGCTTTCAGCTCCGAGAGGTTGACCTGGAGAACAAGCGAAGACCAGGGTGTGAGAGTGAAAAGCTGGAAGGTGGAGAGCATGTGTGTGCGTGTGTAAATGTGTCATGCAGGCGCTTAGTCCAAGGACAGGCCGGCCGGTAGAGATGGACTCGATATAAAGAACAACCGGAGCGCCCAGCAGGCCTGTTCCTGGGAGTTCCTGGGAGTGTTGGAGCAGGAGCTGTGGTAGAAGAAATCCCTGCCCTACCTGATGTCAAGAGTGCATGAGGGGAGTTCCTGGGAGGGAACGAGATTTGCTGAGAGCCTACCGTGTGCCAGACACCAAGCTAAATGCTCAACACACATCTTGGCTGATCCTCACGACAAGGCGTGGAGGGAGGTGCTCAGAGGATGCCCATTTTACAGAAGATAAATCACAAAGCTACGAAGGGTCTGCAGTGAGCCTGGCACTCTGATCTTCTTGGGCACGACCCAGAATGCCGTCTGCCTGTCCCTGCACCCTTCTAGATGGCCTCAGAGCTCCGAGGCTTTACCAGAGCTCCACTACCCCGACTCTCATGGCCTTTCAGGACTCCTTCGAGGGCACCAGCTGCCATTTACCCTGTTGAGCGTATCCAGGGCATCGGCGGCTGCCACGAGGGCGGGCTCAGCTTTGGCGAGGTCAGCCTCACACTCTCTCTGCTTCTGGAATACTTCTGCCTGGATTGCAGCGACCTGATGGTAAAGACAAAATACACACAGCCGTGAACACCCGCTCTGCAGCTTTTTCTCAAGAAAGGCACCATTCTGAAGACAGCCACGAGGCCAGAGACAACACGACTCCATCTTTATTTGGAGCATGTGGGCAATATGGGGCGCAAACAGTGGGGGCAGGTTTGGGGACGGCAGGTGGGTGTAGAGACCTCCTTGGGGGGCAGAAGACTTTGGCTAAATATTAGCTCAAACATTTCTCAGCTGGGTGATCCTGGGTAAGTCACCTCATGGAGCTCCCACTTTCCTCATTTATAAATAGGGCTTATCACTCTTATTTTATTCACTTAAAAAGAATGTTGGGGGACTCAGTGGATGGAGAGTCAGGCCTAGAGAAGGGAGGTCTTGGGTTCAAATCTGACCTCAGACATTTCCTAGTGTATCATTAGAATCTGCTCCCCAGGACTCTAAATAAATCCCAGCATCCCATTTTGTTATCACGTTCTGTGCTTACATTTTCAAGATAAAGTTGGGTGGGTAGTTCCGCCCTTGTTCTCTGCTCCTGGGAAGGCGGCTGTGGTGGTTGGGTGAGTGCCAGGCAGGAGAACTTTACTTATGTGGTTTTACTTAGGTTGTATACTTTTGTTCTTGTATTTCTTCTACTTCAAGTGGTTACTAATAAATTTTATAAAATATGATACTTGGAGTTTGGATATTAATTTAAATTTTACACTAGCTGGGTGACCCTGGGCAAGTCATTTCACCCCCACTGCCTAGTCCTTATTGCTCTTCTGCCTTGGAACCATTACACAGTATTACTTCTAAGACAGAAGGATGTTTTGGGGAAATCACTGAAGCCCGATAGAGGTACGAGTTATTATCATGACTTGTAGCAAGAATAATAACGACGCTACTTTGGGGGCTCAAGAAGGGCACACCTAAGCTGGAATGTGCAGAAGGACCCCCAATGTCCCACATGACAAATGTCCACTAGGAGAAAACGCAGAGAGATTGAAAGAAAAATTTATATGATGCTCATCCCACGTGCTCCACCAGCATCCACACAATATCATGGGCTGAGAAGGAGGCTCCCAGCACAGCGGATGAATCCTTCGTAGTGGACTTATGGGGGCTTCTGGACAAAGGCTACATTGGTTAGGCAGGAAGGGTCGGTTCATCATTAGCATTATTGAATGGGACGTCCACATCCAGGATGAGATTGAAGATCTTTCAATAATAACAACTAACGCTTATGTAGTACTTTAAGGTCTGCAAAGAACTTTTTAGATCTTCATAACAACCATGTAGGATAAGTGCTATCATTATCCTGTTTTCCAGATGAAGAAACTGAGGCACGTTAAGATTATGTGACTTGTCCAGGTTTATATAGAGAATATCTCAGGCAGGATTTGACCGTAGCTCTCCCAGATTCTCAATTCAGCCTGACACCTTGTTGCCCCTAATAGTAGAGCTTTAGTGTCTTTCATACTTACTTTTATCTATGGCCCAGAGATTTGTGAAGCCTCGAACGCCCAACCAATCTCAGGTTCTCACTACAGCCTGTCTTAACAAATCCACGAAGCCCTAACACCGGACGGATGAGTCTCACCTCCAACTCCTCAGCCTGGCGTTTCAGGCTCTCTGCCATCTGCCTCCAAGGCGACTTTCCTGCCTTTTTCAGGAAGATCCTTTCACCATTCTTTCTCTGGACTCTGCTGAATGACTGTCGCTCTGGGATAGCCCATGGCAGAAGACCCAGGATGGTAAGGACTTCCCCGGCCCAGTCCCTTCCTTTGGATTATTCTCAATCTCTACCCTTTTCCTTGCCTTACTCTCTGGGGGCTGTCCTCAAGGCAGAGGAGCCCCAGAGATGTGCCCCGGCTCAGGGAGGCGATCTCTCTTGCCCTGAGTCACACAGAGGTGGAGGTAGGAGCGAACCCAGATCTTCTCTGCTCCAAGTCACTTCACTAGGTCAGGCTAGCTTTCCTACATGTGGCTGTGTAGTATGTATTCATGAGTTACGGTCTCATCCTCTTACTAGAATAGAACATGAACTCCTTCTGGGAATAAATTGGATCTTAGGAATTATTTTAACTTAATTTAAATATTTCATTTAGTATTAGTTAATGTATTATTATTTTTTTAAACCCTTATGTTCCATCTTAGAATCAATATTGCATATTGGTTTCAAGGCAGAAGAGTGGTAAGGACTAGGCAGTTGCACAAGTAAATCATCAGAGAATAAAGTCTATCTTTAATCTTTACATTTAAAAAATAAATGGGGGTTAAGTGACTTGTCCAGGGTCACCTAGCTAGGAAGTGTCTGAGGTCTGATTTGAACCCAAGACCTCCCATTTCTAGGCCTGCCTCTCAATCCATTGAGTCACTCAGCTGCCCCCTAATATATTATTTTAAGTTGGGCTGTCTTGTCCTCCTACTGGATTATTAGCTTTGGATCTTATGTAAATTTTGTGCACATCTCAGAAACTAGCACAGAGCTCTGTAAACAGCAGGTGCCTAATAAATATTTTATGAATTAACTGAAATTGTGTCATAGGAGATAAACAAACAGGATATGGAGCCAGCAAAGGAAAAAAGTAAAAACAACAAGCAATTATTAGGCACCTACTCTATGCCTGGCACTAAGCTAAGCCCTCTGGGGGGTTCAAAGAAAGGCAAACCTCAGTTCCTGCCCTCCAAGAGCTCTGCTCTGAAGGGCAAGACAACAAACTGGGTAAATGCAGAGTGTGAGTAAGAACGGATCTCCTGGGGAAGGGGGGAGAGGAGGATGGAACTAAGTGGAGGCTGCCATTTTGCTGGCAGAAATGGGCAATCTCTGGGAGGGAGCCTGCCCAAATAGAACGGCTGTGAGCGGGTGGCCCAGTAGCCCTTGGCTGACACTTCCTGTGGATAGTCATGGCCCTCGGAAAGGGAGGTCAAAAATGTCCACAAAATCACCTTCTTTTCTATGGATTTGCCACAAAGCAGGTTTAACTCTCCCCTAAGATTAGACTCGGCTCACAACAAATTATGTTGTCGACTGCATCTTTATTAGCATTAATTACCTTTGCCCTGGTTAACCGTACTGTGTCCTTTCCAAGTGCGACTGTTAACTGGGTGGCTGGGTGTCCCCCACCCCGGGGCATCCCCACTCACACTGCCAGAGGACCCACAGACACACACACACCAGGGGACAGGGCTTCCAAATCGCCAACATCTGGCAGTAACAGAAGACTGCTGGGATTCTGTGAAGGTTTTTATTCTATAAAATGATAAACAAAAATCTGTCCGGGTTCAAAAATCAAGGCATTAGTACTTTTTAAAAAGAGACTCTATAAGTATATGTGGAAGGTCTGCAACCTGATTTCTAGACATTGTCTTGTTTGATCCTCATTGTATCCCTTGGAGGTCGATGCTATTCAACCCATTTTACAGATGGGGCTAACTAAGGCCAATGACTTGCCCAGGAGTCATACAGTAAGTGGCACAAACAAGACCCGAATCAAAACCTTCCAGACTCCCATGTTGCCTCAAATGTTGCAGGTGGCTGCTGGGGCTCCCTTTGCCACTGGAATTATATAGAATCTCTTTTGGGCATTTAAAGTCTTTCCTGGGCTGGCTCTGGTCTGAATTTCCAGCCTCCGATCACATCGTTCCCCATCGTGCATGCCATGTTCTAGCCTGACTGGGCTCCTTTCGATTCCTCTTTGAAGCTTCAGCCCAAGTGCTACTTCCTCCAAGTATGCCCGTCTGATGCCACCAGGTGCCAAGGCTATATTTAGTTAGGATCACACACAACTATGGCAGAAGTGCTGGGCAGCGGATGTTTGTTAACTCTGAATGACACCCTAATCAAAGGAAATGAAGTCAGCTCCCCCAGATAAAGGGGGAAAGGCTGGCACCATCCTTGGAAAGGGAATTTGTCCTTAATGAGGGAGAGAAGCTTTGCAAGAATGTAGCAGGGGTCAATGGGCTCCCTTGGGAGGCAGGAAGCTGCCCTGACTGGAGGTCTGTAAGCCAAGGCTGGAGGACTGCTCATTGGCTCCACTAGCATCGCTGCTTTCAGAGCAGGGAGGAACATTAGGACTGAAGTAATGCAGTGGCTCCATTTTACTGATGATGAAACTGATGCTTAGAGAAATCCCGTGACTTGTCCCAAGATTCTGGGTGACAGAGAATTTAACCCAGATCCTCTGACTCTAAATCCAGGGCTTCTCTTAATGTATAGAGTGGACGAGATGTTATTTCCTGTGCTTTTCAGATGTGAATACAACTTCCTATTATCCATTTATTGGTTAGGAGCCAATTGTGTCTACATCCTGGGAGCTGGGGCTTTCCCTGCTGCAGAATAACTCCACATTCCTGTCCTTTCTCCCACTGTCTTCTGATGCAGGACCATCTCCGATTGTTGGCCCGATGGCAGAAAAATAGTAAGAGCCACTGAAATACAGCTGAAATGTCCAGCTGTGCATGAGAACTCCTGGGAAGGAACACAGGAAGTGACCTCTTCCGGAGAAGCGCAATCCACAAAACTAGGGGCACCCACTAGAAGGAGGGCTTGCCTTGGGCAGCCTCACTGGGCTGGGGGTGGCCGTCAGAATTCAAATCCCAACAACACGGCAGAGCCCCAAATATTTTCCCACATTTTTGGACAGCTAAGTCGGTGGTCACATACAAGGCGTAGGTAGGGAAACACATGCACATCCACACGCAGTGAGGAAGTGACAGAATCTGATGGTGACGATGAGACACTTAATTAATGAGCATTTCTTAAGCATTTATTCTCTTCCAGGCTCTCTGTGAGATTGAGGGTACAAAGAAAAGCTATAAAACAAGGGTCTGTTATTTTTGATTTTTAAAAATTCTGATTTCTAATGACTAGTTCCATATACAAAAAAGAACCAAAAAGAGAAAGAAGGAAGGAAAGAAAGAAAGAAAGAAAGAAAGAAAGAAAGAAAGAAAGAAAGAAAGAAAGAAAGAAAGAAAGAAAGAAAGAAAGAAAGAAAGAAAGAAAGAAAGAAAGAAAAAAGGACAATTACACATGAAACTCAGAACTCTGCAGAGAGCTTCATCTCTCACTTAAGTTTAAAACAGATTCAACACGGAACTTTCACAGCTATACTCCTTGTCTGTGTTTCTCTCTAGACATCTTCCTATTTTCCTCTGTGCAGTTAAAGACAATAACAATACTTCCATGATTCTCTTTTCTTTCTTTCTTTCTTTCTTTTTTTTTTGGCTAGTCAATCACTAGCTCTTCTCTCCTTTATACTCCCCCCCCAAAAAAACCCATAAATCTTTGGAGCAAATGTGCGTAAATAAGTAAAAGAAATATCTGTGGTGGCCACATCTGAAGATCTGGATCTTGATCCACACTGCAGCCATCACCTGTCTCTGGCAGGAGGTAAATAGCACAGTAACGTGTTAAATCGTGGGTCCTCTGTGGGCATCAGTCATTCCTCTGATCAAGGTTCTTAAGTCCTTCAGAGTTGTTTTTCTGTACAAAGTTACTCTCCTAGCAAGTTACTGATTCTAAAGACTGTCCTGGTTCCATTCTCTTCACACTGTATCAGTTCATATATATCTTCTCAGGTTTTCCTGAAACCATCTCTTAAGGTGCAACAATATTCCACTACATTCATGTACCATAATTTGTTCAGCCACCCTCCAATTCTGGGTACCTCCTTGGTTCATTGCCACTACAAAAATTGCTTCTGAAATATTTGTTGCCACGCTGTCTTTTCCTCTTCTTTTCCCTCTCTAGGTTTGAATTAGTGGTGGTATTGCTGGCTCAAAGGGCACATATTGTTTAAGAACTTTGGGGGTATAATTCCAAATTGCTTTCCTGAATGGTTGGACAACACACTGACGTGCCTGTTTTCCTCCAGCCCCTCCAACAATTGTCATTTTCATTTTTTGCCAACTTGGCCAATCCAATAGATATAAGGTATGATCTTGTCTGAATTTCTCTAATTATCAGGGGAAAATGGAACAGTTGTCTTCCTTTAATAAGTGCCTATTCATCCCTTTGATCCTTTATCTTTTGGGGAAATTACTCAAATGAATAAACAAGTTAATTAATATTTATTAAACAAATGCTATTTGTCAGGGCCCAGGCTAAATGCTGGAGCTACAGAGACAAAAGTAATGTTTGCAGAGGAGATTAATTTCTATCGGGGAGACAACATGCCCACAGAAATTTGTGCAAAATGCATCTAGAATAAATACAAAGTTACTTGGGAAGACAAGAAGGCAAAGTCCTCCTGTCCATGCCCTCAGCAGACACAGATGTACACACACACACACACACACACACAAACACGGCCACATAGCTTTTACAGTTACTAAGCATTTTACCTATATTCACTTTTTTAGTTTTCACAATAAATAATCTTGTGAAGCAAAAAAACAACTACTACTACTACCACTACTACCACTACTACTACTACTACTATTACTACTACTACTACTACTACTACTACTACTACTACTACTACTACTGTTGCTGCTATTACTACTACTTCTACTATTGCTGCTGCTGCTAGCTAACATGAATATCATCCTTGCCAAGTGCCAAGCACTATGTGAAGCACTGTACAATGATCATCTCATTTGATCCCTATAACCAGCTTGAGAGGTAGGTGCTATTATTATCCACAGGTTACATTTGAAGAAACTGAGTCGAACAGAAGTGAAGTGACTTGCTCAGGGTCACACAGCTCCTACGTGTCTATGATCAGATTTGAGCTTAAAGCTTCCTGACTCCAAGCCATCTTCAATCCTGACAGAATGTGGGGATTCCAAGGAAGGCTGGGTCACCATACTAGCTTTGAGGTTTCCTGAAGGTGAGCCAGCCCTCTCTCCTCCAGATGTGGCCATGTGTGTGGGACCCTGTGCCGGTGGCATGAAGCTCTTGAGCCTAGAGGAGCCTCCTGGAAGAGATCTCCATCTACTCCAAAGAGCTTCGCCTCATCCTCCACACAGGAAAGACTGAGTGGATGCAGAATGCCTCTGCCCAGATGATGGCGTACCTTTGGATGCCAGACGCGACAGACAGAGGCTTGGGCCCAGAGTCCAATGAGATCACAATGCTGCCTTCAAAAGCAAAACTAAAGGCCAGGACCTCTGAGTAGTGGTGATGACCCTCCTCGGTCCCCAACGGCATACGTTCCTCAGGTGGGGGAGAACGGGAGGACTGGGGGCAGAGAACGCCGTCTGGTGCCACCAGTCACGGTCTCTGTGTCTCCTCTGGGGAGGGGTGAGATGTGGTGTCAGAAAATCATTGGGTTGGGAAAACAAAAGTCGAATGAATCCACGAGGTTCCATTTTATTCCACTGAAACATTTCTGATTTATTTTTAAATGTGAAAAGAGTCATTAAAAGGAATTCTTTCTCGCTTGTGGCACTCTGTGTGCGTGAATAAGGCAATAAGCCTCCAGGTACGCATGTGTTCTGTTCTCTTTCCATTTGGAAAACATGCCTGAGCTTTCTGGCATGGAAACATCTTTGGTCCCTGGCGAAGACGACTTCTTTCCTCCAGAACTCGATACGGCATCGTTGAACCAGATCAAGTAAAGCTTCTACTGATGGTTTACAGAGTACTTCCTGTGTGTGATCTCAGATGATTCTCCCAACAACCCTGGGAGATAGGCTATCCATCATCATCTCCTTTTTACAGAGGAGGACACCGAGGCTGAGGTAAGAGACTTTTCCCAGGATCCTGTAGCTTTGAAGAATTGAGGCACCAAGGAGGCAGCATGGACTCTGAGTCAGGTAGACCCAAGTTCGAAGGCTGTGTGGTCTTGGGTAATTCCATGAATCTTTCCCAGTCTTGAGTTCCCTAATCTATAAAATGTAGATTAAAATAGCTCCTGCTTGTCCAGGTGGGTGGGAGAATCAAATGAGAGAAGCAGTGTAAAGTGCTTTAGGAACCTCAAACAACTTCATAAATTATTATCGTCTTCTCAGCTGTCTCTGAGTTCAGAGCACTGACCACCATGCATCACAGCCTTCCCTTCCAGATGGCTGCTCTGCCAAAGTCTAAAAGAAAACAGCTCCCACCTTTCAGACTCAGCATCGGGGGAATGTCTAGGTCTGGCCAGCCCAGGACCTTTCGGACTCTCCAAGGAACTCCAGAGCCCCTCATAAGAGGCAGAGCAGGCAAAGACTCCCACCAAGCCTGGACCCCAGTGGGGGCATCGGAGCCCATCTTGCCAGGCAGCAGGATGGACTTGGTTAACCACTGAGCCGTTCCATTTGCCTGCTGGCCCCCAGACCTTTGCAGCCCTCCACAGCGACTCCTTGACCTTTACTGTATCACCCACAGGCCTGCCGTTCAAGGGCTGCGTCCATTATTTGCCTGAATGAGCTCAGTATTTATTGTTCTTTCATACTATTAAAGGAGCTAAAAGGCTGCGAAAATGCATAATGTGGAGAAAGGTCAAGCGGTAATCACGGTGCTCTGAGGCAGCCTCTTCCCTGGGTAAGGAGCCTGCTGCTCCCTGGGGAGGAAGGAGCTCCAAAAGGCCCCCTACCAGGTGGATTTGGGGCTAAATATAGGCTGGCCTTCCAGGCCCGGCAATGAGACTGACCTTTTGCTCCTCGCCATCAGCGGTGGCCCTTTCCTGGCTCACTCTGTCCGTCTGCAGGCCGATCTTGGCAATCAGAGCCTCTGCGTCCTGACTTCGCAGCTGGAGCTCTCCTTCCTGAGAAGCCAGCTTGCCTTTTAGGGCTGCTACCTGAAGGGGGGAGAGAAGGTGGCCTTGTTATTGGGGCGCAGGCTGGGCTGCAGGGCAAGGACTCTGGGATGGGAGAAGCAAAGGGTTGCCTCCACAGGAAACCCCCCTGGGCAGACTGCCTTCTCCTTCCCCTTCATCCACTTTGTGCCTGTCTGCAAACAGAGGCCAGCTCTGGTTTTATCTGGCCTCTAGACCATGCCATGTACCAGGCCACTTCCTCTCCCAACGCTTCTTTATGGGTTGGCTCCTCTGGGGAGAACGTGGGCTCTTGGGAGGGCAGGGACCTTCTGACATGTTTGTATGTGGACTGTGGGAGCCCAGGGTGCACAAAGGGCTTAGAAATGATGGACTGTTTATTCCATCCGTCCATTCATCTACGCTGACTCCTCCCTGGTCCTCGTTACCCCCAGGATGGCCCCATTGCTCCCAGAGGGTCCCTCCAACCTGCCCTTGCTAGGGACGCCTCTTCCCCAATTTGCCCTGCACTTGGGGGCATTGGGGCTTCCTGGGTTGTCCGGGGTTCTGAGCTCACTTCCTGGGCCAGTTCAGAGGTCATAAAGGGAAACATCTTATTGAATCAAAGAATTCTTCCCGAGATGGACACCCTTAGAACACCCACGTGGATGCTTCCCCCATGAAGCCCGCCAAGTCGTACCTGGGTTGCCGCGGTCTCGAGCTTCTGGATGCCGTTGGCCAGGTGCTCCTTCCTCTGGGCTACTGCCTGCTGTTTCTTCTTCAGCAGTGTCTTGTACAAAGAGATCTGCTCCAGGAAGCTCTTGGGGGTGGTGTAGTTGTATCTCCTCTCGTTCTGGTAGTAGCGGCCACTCAGCTCATTCACACTGGTGTGCGCAAAGGCCATGAAGGCGCTCACAGAATCCTGGATTCTGTGCTGCAAAGACAAGAAGGATCTTGAGGGGTTTCGGTGGAGGGAAGGAAGGGCGAAGCAGCTGGGATTTCAGCCAGGCACCTGAGGTCTGAGCTGGACAGAATTTGAGGGAGCTCATACCTTTACTTGACTGGAACTGAGACCCTCAGAAGTCAAGTGACTTGGCCAGGGTCATACACCAGCAAACAGCAACATCCAGACTACTGCAAGTTTAGTTGTGAGCTTCAAAGATCAGATTTAACTCAGAAATGACATTTACAAGGTCCTTTAGTGTTGGCAAAGCATTCCTGGCTATCTCACTTGAACCTCATAACAATAAGAGAAGTGCTCTTACTGTCTCATCCTCCCTCCTTTATAGGTGAGGAAACAGGAGGTATAGGAAGGAAGTGACTTGCTTAAGGTCACAGATACTAAGTGACACAAGGCAGAATTTGAACCCATGTTCCCTGCCTCCTGGTCTTCCATTCTATTCTCCTGGGGTGGTGATGGACAGGAATATAAATTAGGCATTAATCAATCAACAAATACTTCTCATTCTGTCTTTATCCAGTGCCAGGCAATGCTCAGTGATGAGGATCCAAAGGAGAGCAAGGAGTTTCTGCCCTCCAGGGGATGGACAACATGTGGCCTGGTGGTACAGTGGATGGCACCCTGCCCTCAGAGCCAGGAAACTCTAGGCTTGAATTGGGGCTGCAACACTTGCCAGCTGTATGAACTGAGTCTCAGTTTTCTCCTCTGTACAATGGGAAGAATGATCTCGGTGGTGTGTGGGTAGGCTGAGGCAATGTTTGCAGCCAATGAGCTCGTCATCTACAGAGCCAGCGCATGCCAGGCTTTCCGGGCAGTTTCTGGGGGGCCGAAAGGAAAGCTCCTCCATCCCAGCAGGGCAATGATGGCCGCCCAGAAGCAGCCACAGAAACAGGAAACGCTTTGGAAACCTTCCAAGCGGGCCAGGAACTCTGACTCCCAAGCTGCCCCTAACCCTGGCAGCTGCCGAGGAGTGCCCGTCGGAGTCCTGGGCAGCCTCGGGCCTATTTGAACCTCCCTAGGAGTCAGGGGCAAGATCTGAACCCGAGTCAACCCCCGCTCCGTAGACAGGACCGCGTTTGTTGGTTGGCTTTGATCCTGCCTTCCTGAACACACAGCCAGCTTGGAAAGGCTTCCAAGGCCCCGTGGGCCCTTCTCAGCCACCTTGTCGGGAGAAGAGCGGCACAAACGGAAAAGGCAAGGGCTTGGCCAGGAGGCCAGGCAGCGGGCAGGCGGGCTAGAACAGGTGCCCAGCCTTCTCCAGAGCCAGGCCCCGGTCGAAATGCGCATTTCCTCCCAGCTTCCATTTAAATACAAATCCAGCGGATCGGCCCAAAGGTCTAAGCCTGAGGGTGAAGTCCAGCTATTCAGAGCCGGGGAGCGCCCCTCCCCCTCACCACTTCCCCAGAGCAGCCCCTCCGAGGCAGCGGCGCGGCGGGCCTTCATTTGTCCTCGGTGACTTCTGAAGTAGTTAACTTTGTAATTTGTGGAGTCACATCTTCCTCCTTTTAATGGTTATTTATGGCGTTCTGTGCAAGATGAACCCGGCTCAATTAATCAAGGGAAGCCTAAAAATCAATTAATATGAATTAAATGAGCTACACCAACTCGGAGCAAAGTCACACATAATTTACCAAAGCGCTGTCAATAACGCTTCGGCATCTCGGGCAAGACTGCGCACGAGTGGCTGGCGATGCAGTTAAACGCTTCCACCCGGCCCCATTAATATTGCCGCCAGAAGACCGCCGCGGCCGGGCCCAGGGGCAGGCGGGGAGGCTCCCCTTTCTAACCGGCCTTTTTCCCACTCTGTGTGTGTGTGTGCGTGCGCGCGTGTGACATTAAAAAAGCAATCAGGGCCCCCAGGGACAATCCCAAAGCAACAGCTCGGGGAGAAGAGAAAGGGCTCTGCGCCGGGTCCTCCGCTTTGCCTCCGGGCACCCGGACACTTCGTAGCCCGCTTTCCTTTCCCTTCCTCAGCTCTCCGTCCCGGATCCCCGGCAATCCGTCCACCAATGTCGGTTAAGCCCTGAAAAGCCCACCTGTGCCGCGAGGCTAAAGACTCGGGCCGCAAGGAGACGGGGCTCAGCGCCGTAGAGCCCCGCTCGCACTCCGCAGCCCCCCCAGTTAATTTGAAACGCTGCTTCCAGCCGAGGGAGGGCGCGGCTCATTTGCAAACATTGTTTCCAGCTGAATTGGAGCCACTTCCTCGGGAAGCTCCCGCCAAGGGGCAAAGGCGGTCGGGCCCAGCCCGGAGCCAGACGAGAGGGTTTGGCGCCCCGCGGAAGGCATTTCTTAACAACAGTTTCATTTGTAAATCGGACCGTAGAAGTGGCTTCCGGAGCTCTGGAAGTGGCCCGAGACAAGCGGCCCCGCGGGAGTGAAATGACTATTGTTAGGAGGCCCAGCACGAGGGGAGCGGCAGCAGCTGGCCCGGGGTCCGAGCTGCCAGAGCAGCCTCTAATCGGCCACCAGGCTGAGCAGCCCTGGCCGCTGATTGGTCTTCCCAGCATTCTCCATTTGTCACTTTCTCTTATGATAAGGTCAGCGGTGACAGCGCTTCCTGACATTAGCAGCTGTGCCTTTTAAAAGGGGCATTGTGGGACTACTAATTGCAGTAATTTCATTAGCATAAATTATTTATTCTGCCATTCATTTATTTCCTTTTTGGGAGGGGGCGGCAGGCTGGAAGTGGAAGGGCTGGTAATGGGACCCTCTATCCCCCTCCCCCCAGCCTAGTCCCCCTCGGGTATCTTGCTAGGGCTCCGCGGACTGGTAGCTTTGTATTCCTTTGGCATCCTACGGCTGGGAAACGGAAAGCGAAAGCAGACGACTGCCATCTCCTGCCCCAGCTCCAGCCTGCCCGCCGGGAGCCCAGAAGCCCAGATTCCGGGAGCTGGGAGAGAATCACGCATCAAGTTCAGCCCCGACTAGAACCGAAAAGCCCGCTGGGACATCCTGGACAAGTGGCTGCCGGAAGGCTTCCCTCCAGGCCCAGAAAGGGCCCATTTCGCTTTCGGAATCCCAGGAGCTCCATCCGAGGCTCTGGTTACCAAAACGTCGGCCCATGGCTAGGCTGCTGCTGACGATGACTAGTATGATTGTTGTGGTTACTGTTCCTGTGCTCAGTGCTCCAATTCCATGAGGACTAATACCGCTGTTGGGAGGAGCCTGATTGCTCTCCACATGATGACTCCTGTTATTTGGGGGTCCGGTTTCCTGGGGTGCTTAATCTAACGCCAGCATTGTTTTCTTCCTCCAGCAGAAGCAGCACCTACCTCAGGGTGGCTGGGTTGGGTAGTGGATAGTGCCTGGCCTGGAGTCAGGAAGAGTCATCTTCTGGAGTCCATATGTAGCCCTGCTCCAGACTCAGCTAGATTAGGAGACAGGTGGCCCTGGGCAAGTCACTTCACCCTGTGTGCTTCAGTTTCCTCACCTGGAAAATGGGCTGGAGAAGAAAATGGCCAAGAACCAGGGTCTTTGCCAAGAAAACCCCCAATGGGGTCATGGAGAGTCAGATGTGGCTCAAATGGCTGGACAATCAAAACCCTGGAGGGCTCATAGGAAGACCTAATCCATCCAGCATGACATAAAGCTGGAAAAGCCAGCTCTGCTCCCTCATCCACCTTCAAGAGTGACTGAGGCCGCTGGGGCCCCACAGTCCATCTTCCCAGAGGTCACATCTTCTTGCCTCCCATGTGCAACAGCCACTCCACTAGCACATGCTGCCTCTCTTAATATCACTCAAATCAACGTTGAGATGAGCTAAGAGGGAGGAAAACAGGGCGGAAAGGGCACAGGACCTAGAATCAAGATGAAACCCTGCCCCTCCATCTATGAGCTCAGGGGCAACCTCTCCAAGCCTCAGTTTCCCCGTTTAGAAGATGGAGTGGTCACATTCACACAGATGGGGGTATGTGGCAAAAGAGACAAACATACGATTGATCCCATGGGTTGATGGGGATGTCAACTGTAAGCGATCACTCTGGTGCAAATACTAATCACATGGAAATAGGTCTTGATCAATGACACATGTAAAACCCAGTGGAATTGTGTGTCAACTATGGGAGGAGGGGGGGGGAAGAACATGAATCATGTGACCATGGAAAAATATTCTAATTCAATTAATTAAATAAAAAATGAAAAAAAAACCTTAGAAGTGCTAATGAGCTGTTGTGAAGTTATTTTCTATATTTCTTGTTCTCTCAAGATCATAGGGACATAAAACAGAGGAGGAAAGACAAGAGAAGCCCTAGAATCCAAACCTCTCATTTTAGAAGGGAGGAAGCCATGGGATCTAGGATTTTATTTCCTTCATTTTATAGATGAGTATAGAAAATGAGGTGACCAGGTCAAATCTTGCCTAAGACACTTACTCACTGTGTGGCCTTGAGCAAGCCCTTTGCCTCCGTTTCCTCTTTTGTAAAATGGGATTATGATAGCATCTACCTCTCAGGGTTGATTGTGAGGACTGAATGAGATCATATTGGTAAAGCATTTTGCAAACCTTGAATGGGTATTATTGCCTTGAGTTCCTTGGGCCTTTTCCTTCAGCTTATTCTCTGTTCTTTGACCTGTCTGGATGACTCCTTGAGATTTTCTCGGAATGCTTCCCCCTACTTTGGAATGGCTTTTTTCATAGGACAAAAATCTACACTGGACCAAGACTTCCCATGCCTCTAACCCTAGCTGCATTTTTTACCACATAGTAGGACTGCAAATCTGAAAAAGTGAGACTTCAGAAGCCTCCTGGCCCAAGCTCATTTTACAGATGATAACTCAGAGGATGAGGAAGTGAAGTGACTTGGTAAATAGCAGAGATGGGATTTGAACTCAGGTCCCTGGATTTGAAATCCTGTGTTTTTTGCTCCCTTCTTCCTCTATTCCCCAGCCCCCAAGCCCTTCTTTGTCCTTTGCTTGCACCATGACTGCCTAAATTCTTCATCAGATCTGCTGGGAGAGCTTATGCCAACCCATCCTGAGATAAATGCCTGGGGACAGCCGAGAGTTAAACCATTCTGGACATTTTGCCAACTGTTGTTTGTTTCAATGCCTGATAAGAGAAGAACCAGTAGAAATGTTTGTGAGCGGGAGCCATCCCCCATTTCTGGGGGGTGTTGGGGGGGGCTCAGGAATTGGAAATGACACCCACGTCCTTCTGGGAGGTGGGGGCTGGGGGAGGGGTTACCTGTCCAAATCCGTCACATTCACTTCTAAGGGGGAGGAGCTCTGAATTCAGAAATGGGGAAATGGCCCAGAATTCCCTTCTTAAAGGTTGGAAGAATAACTAAGAAAGTGAGTGAGTGGTTCTTTTGTAACCAACTCTATTTCAGACCCTGCAGAAAGGCAGGGAGCCCATTTTCAAAGGACACTGACATGCCACTACCACTCTCTGGAGGCCAGGTTTTTGGGACCCAAACTGAGGGAGCCCGAAGGTCAGTGGGAGGAGCTGGCCGCGGAAATGGAGTCCTCCAGTGGGCTTGTTTAGAGCCTGCCAGCTCAGTTCTACTGTTGTTTTATAGCCATCCCTCTGCCCTCAGATACCTACAGGAGGCATCCCAGCACCTCTGGAAAAGCTCAGCCCTGATGATGTTGAGGGAGAGAGCTTGGCTGGCTTCAGCTGGTGCAAGTCTCTCCTCATCCAGCAGATGTCAACAGCTACTGGCAGATGAAGCCTCTGCCGCCAAGAGCTGCTTGCAAAGGCCCCAAGGTCTCTGGTACAATCTACTCTGCCCACTCTTGGGGGACAGGAGCAGCAAAGCTCTCTAAAACAAGCTTTATTGTGTTTTTTTAATCATCCCCCAAATGCTATTAGAGCTATTCTTGAAAGAAAACTGTCTGTCTCGGTCTTTTTCCCTCTGTCTCTGTCTCTCCTTTCTCCCTCTCTCCCAGTCTCTTCCTCTCTCCCACCTTCTATTTTCCTCCCCTCCCCTTCTTTCATCAGTAACTCCAGGAAGACAATTTCTTTTCCTTTATCGTTCTTACCCTCTAAAATTACGATAAAAATATCAAAATTGAGAGGTTTTTTTTGGGTCACAGTCAGATCATACATTCTCTCTCTCTCTTTCTCCCCCCTCCCCTCTCCCTTTCTGTCTCCCTCCCTCCTCCCCTCTCTCTGTCTCCCTCTCTCTCTCCTCACTGTCCTTTCCTCCCTCCCTCTCTCTTTCTCTCTGTCTCTGTCTCTGTCTCTCCCTCCTTCTCTCTCTCTCTCTCCCCCTCTCTCTCTCCTCACTGTCCTTTCCTATCTCCCTCTCTCTTTCTCTGTCTCTGTCTCTCTCCCTCTCTATCTCTGTTTCTCACTCCTTCTCTCTCTCTCTCTCTCTTTCTCTCCCTCTCTCCCTCTCTCTCTCCTCACTGTCCTTTCCTATCTCCCTCTCTCTTTCTCTGTCTCTGTCTCTCTCCCTCTCTATCTCTGTTTCTCACTCCTTCTCTCTCTCTCTCTCTTTCTCTCCCTCTCTCCCTCTCTCTCTCCTCACTGTCCTTTCCTATCTCCCTTTCTCTTTCTCTGTCTCTGTCTCTCTCCCTCTCTATCTCTGTTTCTCACCCCTTCTCTCTCTCTCTCTCTCTCTCTCTCTCTCTCTCTCTCTCTCTCTCTGTTTCTCACCCCTTCTCTCTCTCTCTCTCTCTCTCTCTCTCTCTCTCTCTCTCTCTCTCTCTCTCTCTCTCTCTCTCTCCCTCTCTCTCTCTCCTTGCTGTCCTTTCCTCCCTCCCTCCCTCTCTCTTTCTCTGTCTCTTTTTTTTCCTCCTCTTCTCACTCTCTTCCCACCTTCCCTTCTCTCTCCTGCCTATTCCTCCCCCTTTTAGAAAGTGTAAATAAATTAAAAGATAGTAACAATCATTGGCGTCTTTATGTTCTTTAAGATTAAAAAGTGCTTCACAGAAACATGGAATCTGCGAATCAGAGGGGATCATGGCAGGCAACAACCCTGTAACCTATATGTGAAAGGATCTCTGCTCCTGTACTAGAAAATGGATCATTCTGCTTCTGCTGGAAGACCTTCCAGTAGGGGGCACTCCCATGAGGCAGCACATTC
The DNA here is from genome assembly GCF_027887165.1 of Monodelphis domestica. Taxonomy (NCBI): domain Eukaryota; kingdom Metazoa; phylum Chordata; class Mammalia; order Didelphimorphia; family Didelphidae; genus Monodelphis; species Monodelphis domestica. The sequence goes on from NC_077231.1 coordinate 314,423,070, forward strand.
TACTGCAACACGGCTCTCATCCTTTGGAAGATTTCCTGGGCATCCAATATAAACCAGATGGTTCCTTTCAGTTTCTCCCCCTGGATGGTCCTGCCCTCTGAGGCCAAACGGAGAAAAGCTAATCCCTGCCCCAAATGAAAATCCTTCAAACATTCAATGACACCCACCAAGTCACCTCTTCTCTAGGCTGAAAATGCCCAATTCTTCCAGTAAATACTTGGAGCAATACTTTTTGAGGAAGGATGAGGGAAATGAGGCTGAGAGTGTGCTTTCCTCTGGAGCCACACAGCTAGTGAGTGCCAAAGCAAGGACTAGAACCCAAGTCTTCCCAATCCTTCCAAGTGCTTTGCTTCTCCCTCTATGGCAGGTTCCCTTCCTTGTGCTCTCCCTTGAAGTCTACTCTTCCACCCTCTTCCCAATTCCTGGAACCAAGGGCACAGAATGGTTGATTGCACGGCTGCTTCGCCCTTACCACTCAATCTTTTCCCTTTATAATTTCAGGCAGCCCATTAATCCCACTCATTTTCCCATCCTTGTTGTCATCTACCTACTTCCAGATTTAGGAACTGGACAATGGCTTTGGCCCCTAGCTGATGGTTTTATTTGGACCTCTTCTGCTATCATCTTCAGACACACTCCTCTTCAAGGTTGTTGCCCCTCTCACATCTCGACTGTCCAATTCTCCAGACTCTTCAACCCCACCCAACATTCCCCACCTCATTCTAGCCATAAATCTACATTGTTTTTTGGTACCTAACACCCACCATTTGGGAAAACAATGGTGCTTCTTCCCAATCAGGAATTTTGAGATTCCCCATTGTGACCACAACCCTCAGATGTTCACATCTCTCTCATGTCCACCTCTTACACTATTACACTCTTACACATTTCTCAATCCCTTGTAATTCCACTAATGAATCTCCCCTACTTTCTGACATATCGTCTCCATGTAGCCTTGACTTCCACTGTCTGCCACTGGCTATTATCCTGGAAGCCCCTGCCTTCCTGATTTCACATCATTCCTAATCTGTGAAACCCCAAGTGTCTGATTGGTGGGTTCATCTTCCCGAGCTGATGAACATCATTGATAAAAACAAAAGATGGAACTCAGCTGGACTCAGTTTATACATTTACAAAAAGAGGCAGTTGGGCCTATAACCTTGTTGGTGAAGCCTTGGCACTGGGTACAAAGAGCACTCAGGAGCTGCCTCATTCCCTCTCTTCCCAGCAAGCACTTTCTCCCTCTTTCCAGTAACCCAAGGCCCAAAGACACCTTGAATGTGTCCTCTGGTCACTTGAACAGGGAAAAGGTTCACCAACCCTGCCCTAAAAGATGACTCCTTGGCCCATTTCTAATATCTCATTCAACTCTAAAATGGTGGTCCTCATTTCTGAGGGACTTATGAGCTATCCACATCGAGAAAGAACTGTGGGAGCGGAAACATAGAAGAAAAACAATTGCTTGATCACATGGGTCCATGGGGATCTGATTGGGGATATAGACTCTAAGCAATCACCTTGGTGCAAACATCAATAATATGGAAATAGGTCTAGATCAATGACACAAGTAAAATCAAGTGGAATTGTGCATTGGATACAAGGGGGGAGGGAAAGAATATGAATCATGGAACCATGGAAAAATGTTCTAAATTAATTAATTAAATATTTTTTTCCATTAAGAAAATGGTGGTCCTCTAATCTTTCTTCCCCGTAAATTTATGTTGTCTAACCTTGACCAAGCCTTCATCATGCCTGGCTGATTTAGTCACAGAATGATTGGCTCTTGGGCTAGCCCTGGAAGGAATTTTATCTCAGTGGGCCTCCTCATTTTACAGGAGGGATTTACCAGGTTCCATTTTACAGTGCTCTACACAGCTGTTCTAAGCTCCTTCTCTCTTCCATTTTCTTCTCTTACCCCATCCTCCCATGCTTTCACCTAGTGACTGAGCTTCTGGTTTCACTGAGAAGATTGAGGTCTTCCCATAGGAATGCCATCAGTAACCCACTTTTTACTCCTTAATACTTCTTATTTTTGCTACCACACTCTGCCCTTCCCTTCAGTCTCCCAGAAGCAGCTCCTCCTTGCTGAAGCTAAGTGGATTACTTGTGCCCCTGGCCCCACTCTTTATTGCTTCAGGCTCTGCCACTTACTTTCTGTGGGACCTTAAACAAATGACTACCCCTCTCAGAGTCCCAACTTCCAGATCTGGGCTCCAGCACTCCTCCCTTCCTCATTATTGAGCCAATAGACTCTTTGCTGTCTGCCTAGGACCATGCCCAGTTTTTTGCCCATCTCCCAATGTTCTGCCTTTATTTACTCTTCTTTCCCCTCCAAGATACTTTCTCATCTTCCTAATCCCATCTAGGTCCTATACCTCAAAAACCAGCCAAACAAAGCAGCAATAAAACCTGTCAGTGACCAAAGCCTGCGATCTTCCCTTACCCCTCAGGCCTTTACACTCTGGAGTCCTCTCCCACTTCCCAAGGTTTCCTTGACCTCCCCATCCTCAGAGTCTCCTGGTCTGCTCTTCCTCACTAACATTATAGACCAGCCCCTCCTGCTAGACTCTTGGTTAAAGCACGGCAGACACTCTTGCCTTCCTCTCTCACGGATCCTTCTCCCTCTCTTTTGTAACTCCTGGACCTTGTCTTGGCTTTCTAAGGCATCTCCCTTCTCTTGACCCAAGACATCTTGGAGAAGCCATTCAGGCCCACTGTTTCCGCCATTCTTCCAGACTGAGGACTTCACCCTCCCTATGCCCTGAGCCTCAGATGTGCAACTCCAACTGCCCAGGGCCATTTCCCCCTATGAGTTCTTCCAGGACCCAGAGTCACTATGCCTCAGTTTCCCCACCTTTCTCTCAAAAGCTGATCTTCTATGTGACTTTGCTATTTGTGTCAGGACTCTTGCCATTTACCCAGTGCCTCATGCCAGAGCTCTTTCAGCTTCAGATGTTGGACTCTTTTCTCTCCCTCACTTCTCATAGCTGGTAAATGGGCAGCCTCTATTTCCCCAATATCTCTTTTATTCATTTTGTTCTCTCTGTGAGGCAGCAGGTCTAAAGTGAGCCTTAGACAGGAATCGAGAGAAGTCTGCGTGCAATTCCTGCCACCAACTCTTATTAGCTGGGTGATAACCATGGGCGAATAACTCGGTTTTCTGAGCCGTAGTTTTGACTTCCATAAAACGGGGGGGCTTTTGGCATCTAGCCGACAGCACTGTTAGAAGGGTGAAATGACACAGTGTAGAGAAAGCCCTCAGCAAGTCTGGAAGAATCATGTAAATGTTGGCTATTATTACCATTCCAAGGGACCCAAGCCCTCCTGGTCATCTTCCTGGGCTTTCACAATAGCCTCCAATGGCAAGCCTTCTTTCCTCTCTTTTCTTGTGCTTTTAACTGATCCTTCATATTCCTACCTGGCTAATAGGTCAAATACTCACATGTGGTTCCATCTCTCCTATGCCTCAGACCCTTCTGTGGCTCCCTAGTACCTCCTGGCTCAAATTGTAACACCTCAACCTTGTGTTCTAACTCTCCCTATTCTAGGGCCACCTCACCTTTCCACACACATCTCATCCTTCTGCCTCCAACCAGTCATTCATTTGACCATCGAGGATTTAGTAAGCACTTTCCATGGGCTACATCATCTAGGCTGAAGGCCAAATATGCGAGGAAAGGCAAGATCATTCCCTGCCCTCGAGGCTCTCACGATGGATCTGGAAGACTCTCCTCTGTTCCACGTGCCCAGCCTTGGTCTATAAATGGACCCGGATTTCCGACCTCATTGGCAAGGAAGGCTCTGAATAGACACAACAGCCCCATGCGTAAGGACTGCTCACTGCACCAGCCTATCCAGGACTCTGTGCTTCTCTAGTCGGCTCCCCAGGCACACCAAGGGCTATTTCTGGATGTGCCATCTCCCTTGTCTACACCAGAAACTCCCCTGGACCAGAGGGTCATGCCTCAGCCCAAGCCGGGGCCTCCCCAGGGGCCTGCCATGGTCACAGCTTTATCAGAGGCCCTGAAACGGGAGTTTGCCCGACATCGTCCAGGGTGATGCCAGGAAGGGACAAAGAGGAGGCCCCTCTTCCTCTGCTTTCTTTGGCTCAGAAGTTTCTCCCCGACTTAGGACAAAACTGGGGAGAATCACCCCTGGCCCCCCAGCCGAGCCTGGGGAAAATCTCTGGAGAGCCTGGCTGGAAGCTTGTCTGCCTGTCGTTTTGCCTCTATTTTGTCTTGGCTTCTCCAAGAACTTGGGGATCAGAGCTCCTGAGGAGTCCGGGAGGACCTGGACACTGGGCTCCGGCCCTCCGTCTCAGAGAAAGATGGGGAGGATGGAGGGCCTTTCTTGCGCCCCCCCCCCCCCCCTCAGGATCAGTGCTGCTCTTTGCTCTGGGCACTGGCTCTAAGGCTTCCGGAGGAGTCCTGCCACAAGAGTTTTGATCACTGTTAGAATACAAACTAGCATTAAAAGGAAATCCTCTGGGGAGGGGGTAGATGGCTGCTGCTTTCAAAAAGGGATCCGTCCTTGCAGGATTTTGAGTGTGTGTGTGTGCGCGTGCGTGCGCATGTGTATGCACGTGTGTGTCTGTGTGTGCACACGTGTGTGTTTGTGTGTGTCTATATACACACACGTGTCTGAGAAGCTCCAATGGCTCACCTCAATTCCTGGGATTTCTTCAATGAACCGTCGGCTGACAGACAGCAGGGCTTCCTGGGGCCATTCGTGGAACCAGTCGATAGCCGTACAGTTGACCAAAGCTGGGAACTTTCGAGATCTCACTCTCAGAGTGTGACCAACGGGAGAGAAGCACAGAATAACCTGGAGAGAGATGGGAGATGGGAGACCATCAGGGGAGGCGGCCGGAGGCACAAGAAGGACTTTCCATTCCATTGGTGGAAAGGAGGAAGGGCTGGAGCATGGCAAGAAGCCACCCAAGTGGTCCTCCATAATGAAATGTTGCTTCATCTGATGAAGATGACTTCCGTTAAGGAACCCCTGGGAACACCAGTGCTTTGATCCAGAAATGGCTCTTTATTTTTGTAAAACCCTCACTTTCTGTCTGTGTATTGGTTCCGAGGCAGAAGAGCGCAAAGGGCTAGACTACACCATGGGGTTAAATGACTTGCCCAGGGTCACCCAGCTAGGAAGTGTCTGAGGCCAGATTTGAACCCAGCACCTCCCATCTCTGGGTCTGACTCTCCATTCACTGAGCTGCCCAGCTGCCCCCCAGATTTTGTCTTAAAATCCCTTCTCTTTTCCACATTTCCCAGGGGGGCTCCTGTTTGGAGATGTTCCCCAATCCAGAGGGAAATCACAACTGGGAATGGCCACCCACTAATGGAAAGCTCAAGGAACCAATCAGAAAGTTAGGATCATAAGTTCAGAGCAAGAAGGGACCTTCAGGAGGAGCCAGTCATTTCAATATGAAACTATTCACTCTGTGCTGAGGATGTTGAACTTTTCCTCTTGCCTTCAAGTCCTGGGCTCTAGTTGCAATTCTGCCTTTGCCCCGGACTACCTATGTGACTGTGGACCAGTCACTTCACTTCTCTCCCCCACTCAGCTTCTAATAATAAAATATATTTTTTTAAATAAAATGTAATCATTCATTTATAACAAATGAATGTAATGATGTAAAATAATAAATGTAAGAATTAGAAATGTAATGAATATGTAAATAAAACATAAGAGTTAAATTATATCAAAGTATCATGGCTGTAGTGGTGTAAGAGCCTTCAGGAGTCATGGAGGTCCAACTCTCTCATTTTATAGATGAGGAAAATGATGCTCAGGGACTTGACCACAGTCCCACAGGAAGTAGACAACAGAGATGTGATTTGAATTCAGGGCTTCTGATTCAAGAACAAGTATTTCCAGTGGACCTTGACTCTAGGGTGTCCCTTCCCATCTTATAGGTGACTATGATACGATGATCGGAGGTGCCAGGAAACCTCATTTTACAGAAGAGGGCAGTAAAGCAACCTGCCCAAGGTCACTCGGTGGCAGGGCTGCTTGGGATTTGAACACAGGACCTCTGCTTCCAAATTAGAGCTTTTTCCACACTTTGGAGTCAGGTTGCGCCACATTTCTCCCCCTCTGGGCCTTTTTTCTCTAGCATATTCCTAAAGTAATGAGGACTTCTGTTTAAACACTCTCCCACTGGGACAGAATCTATCTAGATATATGTGTGCACACAGATCATTTCTGTCTTCAAGTGTGAAGAACAATGAATATTTTCTGTAAGGTAAATCACAAGGATTTACTGATTATTAGTGATAACGAGAGCTTACATTTCAATTACCCTTAAAACTTTGAGAAGTGCGCTACACAGGTTATTATCTCATTGGAGTCTCTCAACAAACCTGAGGAGCAGGTGCTATAATTGTCCCCATTTACTGAGGGGGAAACTGAGGCTCAGAGGTGAAATGACTTGACCACATCTCTCATGAATGTCTGAGGCAAGGTTTGGACACAAGTTTTCCTCATTCCAAGGCCATTAGTCTGGCCAGTGTCTTTGTATCCTAAGAAAGTTCATTGATGAAGATAGAAAGGGTTTACAGATCAGGTGGTGGATTCAGTCACAGAGCTAGACACATGTGCCCTCAGAGGGCATCCAGGGCTAACCAGATTCAGGACCTTGGACAGTGTATTGACCACAATAGGTATTCAACCAAGTGGCATAAGCTCTGAATTTCTAGTAGGAGAACTTGAATTTAGATTCGGATGGTGTGACCCTGGATAAGTAGTCCTGTAGGACTCAGTTTCTTCATATGCAACATGAAGGGGATTACACTAGAGGTTTTTACAATCCCTCTAGATCTAATTCTAGACTCCTGCCTTCTGGTAGCTTATGACTTATATCTAGACATGGCATGTTTCCTCAGAAAGCCTCTCTCTTCTGCTTTCTAGTGCTTAATTCAGACAAGATCTCCCTTGATCTCTGCTCTGAAATTTTTTAGAATTAGCAAAGTCCAGTTTCAAGGCAGGCCCCTTTCTTCATATCATGAGTGGGGAAAAAGGGTCCCATTTTCTTCGTTTGTTAAGGAAAAGGAGTGGTTGCAAAGCCTAAGGAATGGCTAAATGACTTGTGGTACCTAAAGGCAGGGGATTCTTCTTGCCACTCCAGAACTTGGTTCCAAAGCATGGGAAGTTTTCTCTAAACGGATGTGGTGCAGAGGAACAAACCCAGAAGACAAGATATATGACCACTTCACATAAGGATAAACAACAAAAAGAGAAACGGGAAGATGCTGGACAAGGACCAGGCTCAGCCACTACAATCCTGGGGACTTTTTGGCTCACAAGATCCAGGGTCTTGACCAGTGGTATATGGACACTAAGTGCAGAGCTGGGGCTCGGAACTAAGGTCCCATGATTCCACCTTCAGTGGGAAAGGGAGAAAACATTTATTAAGTGCCTTCTATATATCAGGTCCATGACTAAGGATTAAGAATTGTGGTTTAGGCAAAAGAACAAAAACTCTTGAACCTGTAGGATATGCTATTTGCTACCTATATGACTTTGGACAAGTCCCTTATTTGTGCCTTAGTTTCCCCATATGTAAAATGAGGGGTTTGGACTGGATGGCTTCTGAGCCCTCTTCCTGTTTGCAACCATGTCACCAAGTCTCCTGGTACTTCTGAATGGATGAACCATAACACCTGTGACAGAGGCTGGCACTAAAGGAAAAGTGCCAGGCTGAATATTTCTCCTCATTGGGGGAGGGCCCCAGGAGGCTGGAATCTTGAGGAGCAGAAGGTTCCTTTCTGAAGAGTAGTTGGGCTCTCAGTTTTGAGAAGCTGAAGAAAGAGGGCTGGTTGAGACTTGCTCCTGAGGGTTATCCATCTTTTTTCCTGCTAGTGACTGGATAAACTTTCCCCCAACATTTCCCAATTGAAAAGACTACCAAAGAGAAACCTGAGAAAGACATTTGGAGTCTCTTTCTGACTTTACCTCAGCTCCTGTTGCCCTAGGTCTGAACTGTGGCCAAGGGGCCAAACCCAGAGTCAGTCAACCCGACTGTCTCTCAGGGGGCTGAGGCTGCCAAAGTCCAAATTCCCCTCAAACTAGAGGAGGGAGGGAAAAGGGTTAGTTAGGGGAGGGACCCCCTTTCCCCCACTTTCCCTGACAACAATTGCTTTGTATTACCCTGATCGAATTAACTGACATTAAAGTGGCAATGTTTTCCCAAATTTAAATCAAATGTGAGTGGAATAGCTTAAGGAGGGAGGGAACATTTAGGCTTTAGTAGTGGAGGAGGACAAGGGGAATAAGAGCAAATCTGAGAGAGCAGCCATTGCTGAGGGGGGAAGACTGATGGGGGAGAATCTCCAAATCCCCTCTCCTCTCTCTGAGCCAATCTTAAACATCAGCTGTCTCTCCTAGATCCTGTTTCTTTTACCACCCACAGACCTCCATTACACACCCAGGTTCATTTCTTCCATGAGCTAAGAGCTAGTTTGGAAGAGCTCTAACTGGATTCTAAGCTATTCAAGAGAAACAGTCTTGGGCTTTCAGTCTTCATGGGAGCCCAGGCAGCTGCTCCACAGTCTTCTTCCTCAAACTCCAAACTGGAGCAGAGATAACCTGAGTAACAAGATGGATCCCATGTTTATTAGATGATGGGCATTGGGCAACAGTGCTGGGGTACAAATACAAGCCAATACCTAAAGGAGACAGAAGGGGGTGGAGAGTGGTTGGAAAATAACTGGGAAGTGAGGAGGCCTGGCTCCAGGCAACTCAGAGTCCAGGGACTCAACGGAGTCAAAGTGAATCTAGAGGGAGGGGTTTCCAACTATTCTCCAAACTCCATTTCCTGCCTCCAAATCTTTGTACTGAAGTCAAACCCCTGGAATAGCCTTTCTTCTTTGGTGATGCTGGGATCCTACCGAGGGCCATCTCCATAGCCCAGCAGCTGCTGCCATGGTGGCTGCACAAGCCCTTCCCTGTCCTTCCCCCAGGTACCCAAGGATGACTCCAGAGAAGCCACAGAGGATGCTACAGTAACTTCCAGAGGGACCAATCAGTACTTCAGATGTTTCCTTGAGTAATCTCTCCATATTTCTGAGCTAATGGAGGTTCAAATGCTAAGGAGTCCCTTGAAGAAGCTTGTTGATGTTACTTTTGCTTTGATTTTTTTTAAAGAGACAGGTTTCCTTTGGTCGTCTACACTGAGCTCCTGGCAAATGGAGCTGGCAGTGTAGCAGTTATGGAATAAAGGGAATCCTGTCCCTCCAAATATCTCTTCTGACTCAAGGATTTTACTCAATATCAGGAATAATAGCATGGCCTGTGGCACTGCCTTCATATTCAAGGTGCAAGGAGCCTGGAACTCTTGTTAAAATGGGGAACATGCTTGTGGTCATAAGAACATGGGATCTGAGCTCTCAGAGTCCCCAGGGCTTTGCAAACCTTATAGTACTCTATCAATATTACTCATTATTATTGTTCTTGCTGTTGGTAGACTGATCCCCCCATTTTAAAGATAAGGAAACTGAGGTCCCAGGTAGTTCAATAACTCACCCAAGATCACACAGATAGTTAATGAAAGAGGTGGGATGGATATTTGGGTCCTATGACTCCAAGTTCACTGTTCTTATTTTTAAACCCTTATTATCTGTCTTAGAATCAATACTGTGTATGGGTTCCAAGGCAGAAGAGTGACAGGGCTAGGCAATGGGGGTTAAGTGACTTGCCCAGGTTCACACAGCTAGGAAGTGTTTGAGACCAAATTTGAACACAAGATCTCCTATCTCTGGGCCTACCTCTCTATATACTGAGCCACCTAGCTGCCCTTTTCACCATTCCTTTTAACTAAGTCACATTCTTTCCCATTGAACTTGGAGTCAAGAGACCCAAGTTTGGTAGCCTGCTCTGCTCCTTGAGATGGTGTGATGCTGGGAAAGCCACTTTCTTTCTTTGAGCCTCTGTTTCCTTATCAGAAACAAGGCAGTTGGGTTCTAAGACCCCTTCTGGCTCTAAAGCTGCACAATTGATTATGTTCTTGTGGACAATTTTAATCTCAATGGGAAACAGGTAGTCTGAAGTCACATTTGAACTCAGGTCCTCCCAACTCCAAGCCTGGTGCTATATACAGTATGCCACCTAGCATTCCAACAGGATCATCACTTTATTTTTTTAATTTTTATTTAGAATATTTTCCCATGGCTAAATGATTCACGATTCCTTCCCCTGCCCCCCCACCCCCTCCTGAAGCTGACAAGGAGTTCTCTGGGTTTTACATGTATCATTTTTCAAAACTTATTTCCATGTTATTCATATCTGCAGTAGATCCTTTAACATCAAACCCCAATCATATCCCCATCATACTATGTGACTGATCATAGGTTTTTCTAATGCATTTGTTTCCACATTTTTATCTCTGGATGTGGATACATTCTTTCTCACAAGTCCCTCAGAATTGTCCTGGGTCATTGCATTGTTGCTAGTAGCAAAGTCAGTTACATTTGATTATGCTACAATGTATCAGTCTCTATGTATAATGTTCTCCTGGTTCTGCTACTTTCACTCTGCATCAATTCCTAGAGGTTCTTCCAGTTCACATGGGATTCCTCCAGTTCATTTTTCCTTTCAGCACAATAGTATTCCATCACCAACATATACCACAATTTGTTCAGCCATTCCCCAAGCGAGGGACACCCCCTCATTTTCCAAATTTTGCCACCACAAAGAGCATGGCTATAAATATTTTTGCACAAGTATTTTTCCTTATCACTTTGGGGTACAAACCCAGCAATGGTATGGCTGGATCAAAGGGCAGGCAATCTTTTAAAGCTCTTTTTACATAAGTCCAAATTGCCCTCTAGAAATGTTGGAACAATTCACAACTCCACCAGCAGTGTATTAGTGTCCCAATTTTGTCACACCCCCTCCAACATTTATTATTTTCCTTTACTGTCATATTGGCCAGTCTACTAGGTGTGAGATGGTACTTCGGAGTTGTTTGAATTTGTATTTCTCCAATCAGGAGGGATTTAGAACACTTTTTCATGTGCTTATTGATAGTTTTGATTTCATCCTGTGAAAACTGCCTATTCATGTCCCTTGACCATTTGTTGATTGGGGAATGGCTTGGTTTTTTGTAGATTTGACTTAGTTCCTTATATATTTGGAAGATTAATCCTTTGTCAGAGTTTTGTTATATGAATGCTCTCCCAGTTTGTTGCCTTCCTCCTAATTTTGGTTGCATTGGTTTTGTTCGTACAAACATTTTTTTTTAAACCCTTACCTTCTGTCTTAGAATCAATACTGTATACTGGTTCTAAGGTAGAAGAGTGGTAGGGGTTAGGCAATAGGGTCAAGTGACTTGCCCAGTTCACACAGCTAGGAAGTGTCTAAGGCCAGATCTCTTGTCTCTAGGCCTGGCTCTCAAATCATTGAGCTACCCAGCTGCCCCTTGTAAAAAAAAAACCTTTTAATTTGATATAATCAAAGTCATTCATTTTACATTTTGCAATGTTCTCTATCTCTTGTTCTTAAATTCCTTTCTTTCTCACACATCTGACAGGTATGCTATTCTATGTTCATCTACTTTATTTATGATTTCACTATTTATATTTAAGTCATTTAGCCATTTTGAATTTATCTTGGTATAGGATGTGAGATGTTGATCTAAACCTAATCTATCCCATACTGTTTTCCAATTTTCCCAGCAGTTTTTGTCAAATAGTGAGTTCTTGTCCCCAAAGCTGGGATCTTTGGGTTTATTGAACACTAGATTGCTGACATCATTTACTCCTAGTCTATTCCATTGAGGATCATCACTTTCAACAGTCACCCAACTTGTGCCTTGGCTTTGGCACCAAATGTTATGCTTGAGAACTTAACGAGAAAACAGGCAGAGTTCTGTACAAAGAAGATGGCGCATTTGCATGGCTGTCCACAGTTGTTAGCTACCATCTAGTCTAGAAAAGAGCATTAGTCTACTGTGCTGGGAATCAGTGGGGTTGGCATGTGAGGAAGTTGGATCTTGGGTTCTTGTGCCATAGGCTAGAATGGGATGATGACATGCAGAGGATAAAGGATTGTGCTTGGTTTGAGAGTGATATCAAGAGTAACAGAACTTGAAGAAATATGGGGAATGCAATTTGAGGGTGCCATTTGGGTCTTATGGTTTGGATCTCTGGAGAGTTGATAGCTTCTTCCATCCTCTAGCCTAGAAAGAACCCTCTTGTTAGAAGGCATGAGGAGAATGAGAATGAAAGCAGAGGATGGAGGTAGAGGTACATAGTGATGACAGTATGGATTCTCATAGAAACATCTGAGGAAAGCCCAACAGATGTGAGATTCTGAAGAGCAGAGCCCTGGGACTCCAGGAAGCACAAGATCCTAGCTTTGGAGCTAGAAGGGACCTTAGAGGTTATTCAATCCTTCATCTATTTACAAATGGAGCAAATAAGCCTCAGAGAAGCCAAGGGACTTCCTCAAAGTCACAAGGAGATCAAGCAGCAGAGCCAGGATGACATTTGGACCTAGGTCCTCCAACTCCAAGTCTAATATTCTTTTCTCTTCTGTCCTCTTCTCTCCCCTCCTAACCTCTCCTCCCCTCCCTTACCCTTCCCTTCACTCTCTCCTCTCCTCTCCTTCTTCTCCTCTCCTCTTCTCTTTCGAAAGTCTGATGCTATGATCCTATGACTGATAGTATTCACATGATAAAAAAAGAGTAGTCTGGGAATGAATCATTCAGTTGTTTTCAATCATGCCCAACTCTTGGTGACTCTAGTTGTTTTTTTTTTTTTTTGGCAAAGATACTGGAGTTGTTTACCATTTCCTTCTCCAGCTCATTTTACAAATGAGGAAACCGAGGCAAACAAGGTAAAATGACTTGCCCAGGGTCACAAAGCTAGTAAATGTCTGAGAGTGAGAATAGGGTATAGAAAGATCCATTACCAGATCACCAGAGAGTATTTGCTTTATGGTGAGGGGTTGTGGGAGCAGTGATAGTAGGAAGGAAACGTTATTCTGGTCTATAATCATTTATTAATTCAGTAATCATTTATTAAATACTGACTTGGGGCAAGACACCAGGGATACAGAGGCAAAAACCAAGAAGGCCATTTCTGCCTTCTATTCTGCCTGTCTATTAGCATTATTTCCAGTTCTTAACATTGGGAGCATTACTTTATATTGCTTCCCTTCTGATTTTCCATCCCAGTCATCTCCTTGGTATCCATCCTGGTGCTGCTTTCTCTGCAGCAGCAGACCTCCAGTAATTACTGCCTAGGCACTTGGTCCCTCCACCAAGGCATCACTGCTCTCAGTCATGCTCTACCAATTAGTGAGATGGGTGGTCAAGCCATTCTAGCTGGCTGACTCCAGGTTCAAGACTATGCTTCAGATCCATGCCCACTTCAGATCCATATCCCCAGTGCCTAGCACAATCCTTGGCACACAGTAAATTCTTTGTACATGCTTCTCCTTTATCCATACAGATACTTCCAACTTAGAACATCTCTTCTAAAAATGGGTCTGAAAGTCCCAGGGGAGAAGGAAAGCAAAATGAGAAAGAAAATTAATGAATTGAAGGGACAGAAGAGAAGACTACTGAAACAATCAGGATATAAACAAAAGAGAAAAAAATCACCTATCAAGAGAGCTACATATTTTTTCAGTAAAGCAAATAATCATATATAAAAATGAGCCTTAAGTTAGCCCCTCTGCATTTCCTACGGCTACAAATGCAGGGATGCCACAGACTTGCTTCTGGAATCTGTACCATAGAATTTTCTATTCCAGTCACCTTTTCCTGCCCACACAGGTATGCATTGTGACTCCTTTGTAATAAGCTCATTTTCATTGTGCGTTGGACTATATCCCAATGTCTTTGAGCTATGATCTCATCATAAGTATTTATTTCTTTGTGCCTCCCCAACAGGACTCACTCTATTTCACTGGGTAATGGAAATGTGCATTGCCAGAGCTATCCCATTTCTTTTCCAGTTGATCGAGTTTGTTTTTAGACTGAAACAACACTTTCTTTCCTATTTACCTCATAAAGCTTTTACCTGGAAGCCCTGGGTGCATTTATCCTCAAAGGCACTTAAGAGTCTTCAGGAATCAGATGTGACCTCAGCATGAGTAAGCCTGGATGGGTCTTGAGGGTCGGATGAGAAATATTCCTAAAGTTGAAGGCTTTATTCTCTTATTGTTTAGTCTTCTTAAATCTCCCTCCAGGTTATCTTTGGACAGGCTTTCACCTACTCCACTGATGTTATTACCTTTCTGATTCAAGTCCACTCCATAGCTGCCTCGCCAAAACAGCTGGATACATTTGGTGTTCAGAGTTAGATCCTTTCTGGGAGACAGGCCACATTGAGGTCTCCTCAGGTATTTTCTTTCCTTCATGGACATTTGCTTCTTGCTACTCATCCCATGCATGGTTGGTAAAGGGTAATACTTTAGGTCATTCTTTTCCAGGGAAAATAAACCAGAAGAGTAGAAACAAAGCTTGAAATAATTCAAGCTAAAAATCCCTCTCCTTGGAATTTTCTGGATAATATAACATAAAGTGGGTTTTGGGCTTTTGCTAGCAGGCCCAGAAGCAGCCAAAGGGAGTGGAAAAAAGGCTGGATTTGGAGTCAAGAGGATGTGGGTTCAAATCCTGACTTTTATATGTTCCCTCTGTGATCTTAGGCAAGTCACCTTTATGCCTCAGTTCCAAATATGAAAGAAAAATGAGCTTGGACAAGATAGTCATAAAGTGCCTTCTAGCTCTTAATCTTTGATCTTGCTAATCGCTCTAGTTTATGGGAAGGGCTTTAAGATCCATCTAGCCTAACCCTCTTAATTTACAGATGAGGAAACTGAAGTCCAGAGAGGTTGAGATTTTGGCAAGGTTGCTGAGCAGATAAGCAGTCAAGCTGGGGTTTGAGTTTGGATCATAGATTTAGGAAGGAATTCAGATGCCATTTAGTCTGGTAACCATATTTTATATTTGAGGAAACCAACTTTGAAGGCAAGAAGAGATTTGCCTACGAACACAGAAAGAATGTGTATCAGTGCTAGGATTTGAACCCAGGTGACCATAGAATAAGAACATTATGAAAACCAAATGGAAAGAGTTTAGAGACCATCTGGTACAACCTATGTCTAAACCAAACTTTTTCTATACCATCCCCAATAACAAGCACCAAACTCTCACTTGAAGGCTTCTGGGATTGAGGGAAGAGAAGAGTCTATCAGCTCCTGATACAATCTGGTCTATTTTTAATTCTTCCAATTGTTAGCAAGGTTTTCCTTATATCAAGGCAAAATTGGTCTTTGCAGTCCCCTGTACAACTTTTCCCCATTGCCCTGGCACTCCCCTTTAGGTCTGAACAGAATCAACATACCACCTCTGCCACATGAAGTCCTTCAAAGACCTGCTAAAGTTTGATCATGACTTACCTAAGCCAAGTCTCATCTTCAGACTAAAGACATGGTTCTTCAACAGACCTTCCTCCAGCATGATCTCTGGGGACTTCATCATCCTGGTTGTCTTCCTCTGGATACTGTTTATATTATCAATGTCCTTTTTAAAATGGAGCACCCAGACAGAGCATAATACTCTATAGAAACTCTGTCCAGGGTAGGGGACAATTGGATTATCTGATCTTCCCTCTAGCCCAGGACGTGGTATCTTTCAATGCCGTCCAAGATGGCATCAGCTACCTTGGCTGTCATATTATATGGTTGATTCATACTGAGCTTGCAGTCCACTAAAACCCTCCAATCTTTTCAGACAAACTGCCACCTTACTACAACTCCCCCAGCTTCTATTTGTGAAGTTGATTTTTGACCCTAGAAGCAAGACATCAATGTAGATTTTGGTGCTTCAGCAGATCTATAATCTCACACCTTCTAACAGGGAAGGTTGCAGTCCATCCATGCCTTCTCATCCTGAGTAATGCTTGCCCATGTCTTCCTGCTGAAGGTCTCCCTTTATATCTTCTGATATCACATAGATGCCAGTGGACCACACCCATTTTGCATTGGTTATCCTTTGCTCTTAATAAATGACTGGCCATCCTCCTCACCTAGCCATAACTCCTCGGATGGCATCTCTAGGACACTTTTCCTATATAAATTTTCTTTTGTAATGTGTTGCAGCCTGGTCATGCCCGCCATATTGCTCTATTGGCCTTGTGGGTGATCTGTGACTCATTTTTCAGAGTGCAGTTTCCATGATTCCTAGCAGAAAAATATTGGCATTAAATGATGTTTCAGTGAGAATCTTGGGGGTTAGAAAAAGACTTGTGTGATTTGCCAAAGGCAATCCACTCCTTTCCTCCTATTCACTGGGGTCAACTCATTGACCTCTCATGGTGTGTGCCTATGTTAAATATGATGATGCATGAGGTTTATGGGTCATTAGACTGTGTGTCCTTTGTAGGAAGAGACTGTCCTTTGCCTTCTTTGTATCCTCATGGCTTAGCCCAGTTCCTGGCACATAGTAGGGGCTTAATAAATGCTTATTAGCTGACTACTCATCGAACTACACATCATTGTCTTGACAACAGTTATATTTCAATCTCTTCGTTATTCTTGTGTGGATAGTTATATTTCAAATGATTCTGAATTCCATGTGGGAGACTCCACAATAATCTGGGGCTTGATATGGTTGGTTCAATGTCACCTGCAAATAGGAACAACTAGAAGAACTCAGAATCTCTAAGAAATCCCTCTTCCACTGAAGCTCTGTGATTAACATTCATACTCCACCACTATTGCAAATACTATTGTTAAGAATATCTTCCTGTTTTATTCATCACCTGGGATTGGGCACTCACTGAACAAAGTTATCTCTGGTTATCTTTTATGGAATTCTGCACACTTTTGACATATGAATGGGAAGCCTTTATTGAAGAAGAGACTTTGAAGTAGTGCCTTGCTTTACTAAGTCAAAGACCTTATTTTTGTAATAACCAATACAAAGTAAGCCCAATGGGGTCTTGTATTCTCTATAGCTTATAGTCAACTGTATGCTGTGAAGGTGATGGGATTGTCTTGTGAATGTCATTTGCATGTGAATATTATATCATGAATATATTACTTTCATCCAGGATGCTCTTGATGTGCAAGTAGATTTTTCTGATGAAAAATTTTTGTAGAGCTGAGAAAGTTTGGCATCTGGATAAGTTATTATTGGTCATATTTTTCTGGTAGTAATAAAGTTCAAGTTTTATATTGTCCCCTTTTTCTGATACTATGAGAATTGATTCTTCAATGCTCTTGCAACTGGGTTGTCTCCAGTATATAACTTTATTTTATATTCTCGGTGAATACCTTAGTTCCTTCCTAGCTTTGATTTTTTAGTGTCTTTTCTACATTCTCCATGAAGCACATTGAAGACCACGATGCTTATGATCAATTTTGGTGAGTCCATTATCACTGATGGAAAAATAATTTATCAGAGAAGTCTTTTCTGTTAAATATTTTCCATTTTTTGCATCTCGTTTCTCTAAGTTGCCTTTAGAGCACTCTCAAGTTTCTTCCTCAAATACTCTTCGTGGGATTTTAGTTGGATTTCTTAGCAGACTTTCTTTAAATTTGTTTTGTCCTCTATTGCTTATTACTATTTGATGAGACAACTCTACTCAATCTTCCATATTTATTCATGAGTAGTTTTTTTCATTTTTGTAAGTGAATAATCTTATAAAACCAAAACCCTCAAACAAATACCCAAATAAACAAGTTAAAAATCATCTGCTTTCTTCTGCATTCCTCCTCCAACAGTTCTTTCTCTGGAGGTGGATAGCATTCTTTGTCACAAGTCCCTCAGAACTGACCTGGATCATGGTATTGCTGATCATAGCTAAGTCTATCACATTTGATCATTCCATAATATTGCTGTTACTGTGTACAATGTTTTCCTCATCCTGCATCAGATCACGTAGGTCTTTCCAGATCTTTCTGAAATTATCCTGTTCATCATTCCTTATGGCACAATAGTATTTCATAATCATCATATACTACAATTTGTTTAGACATTCCCCAAATGATGGACATTCCTTTCGTTTCCAATTCTTTGCCACCACAAAAAATATTATATATATTATATGTAATAATATATATAATATATTATATATTATATAATATTATAAATATTTTATACAAGTAAATCCTTTCCCATTTATCCAGGAGGTTTCCTAAAAGAGTTCATATTCTAAGATAGTATTACCACTGACTGCCATCCTTCAACTTGGCAGGGATATCAAGTAGTGCTGATTGGCTGAGGTGATTTCTGGGCTCCTTTGGTTTTCTGGTGGAAGAATTGATTCTTATGGGCTAATCTTCCTTAGTTAATAGTGATCACCTTAACTAAGTTACCTTGGTAACTTCCTTGGCTAATGATGTATTAGTGTCTGTTCTTATATCCACTTCACATTTTTATTAAAAGCTTGTTTAAATAGGTCTGGTTGGAATTATCTCATGTACTGCATCTTTTCATTTTAAATATTTATTAATTTGGTTTTGTTCTATAAACAAATGATTGATTTGAAAATCCCACATCAATAATAAATCATTTCTTGTCTATTAAACTTAATCTGTTTCTTTTCTTAAATTTCATTGCCTTATTTGTTTGTTTTTTAATTTTGTTTTATGGACCCTCACTCTTAGAATCAATGCTGTCTATTTGGTTCCAAGACAGAAGAAAGGGCTAGACAATGAGGGTTAAGTGATTTGCCCAGGGTCACATAGCTAGGAAGTGTCTCGAGCCAGATTTCAACCCAGGACCAGGTCCTGTCTCTGGGCCTGGCTCTCAATGCACTGAGTCATCTGCTGCCCTCCCAAAATGAAATGAAATTTCATGAATATTTTAATTTATTTTACATTTAATTTTTATTTTATTTTTCTCAAGTACACGTAAACAAGAATTTTTAATATTCATTTAAAAAAATTTCGAGTCCCAAATTCTTTCCTTCTCTTCCCTCCCTTCTCCTTGAGAAGGCAAACACTTTGATACAGATTAACATGTAGAGTCATGTCATAAATAATTTTAAAGAGGAAAGTTTTTTTGAACCTTTACTTTCCTCTTTAAAATAAAGATTAAATATAAAATAAATAAAAATATTCATGATATATAGTTAGGGGGATTACATAGATATTCTAGAAGTCTTCATTTTATTATATTTGACACAAAGCTTATTTAGAGTCTAGTTTTGAACTTCTACTTTAGCACCTAATATAATAGCTATCACTCTTAACTCCATTGTTTTATTGAAATTATTGGTCAAAATTTTAAGCAACAACCCCCACCCCCCGAGGGTAGTCCAGAGCTGATGGCTAGAGGTATCTCCTTCCAAGCTTACACTAAATCATTAATATCTTAGGCATCATTACTTGAAACCAGACATTCAACTGGCTCCAAATATACCTAAATGTATTATCCTAAAGATACCACGAAAGAGATGAGACTACACAGTGCTTTAGGGTTTGTAAAGTGTTTTACAAGTCACCTCATTTTATCCTCACAATGCCCTTTGGAGGTAGGTGATACTATTATCCCCACTTTACAGGGTGAGAAGACAGGTTGAGTGACTTGCTCAGGGTCATACAGCTATTATGTGTCTGAAGCAGGTTTTGAACTTAGGACACAGTTACTAAATGTAAATTTTTTCACTTCTATTCATTAAGAATTATGCATTGATGTTTGAAGAATGTCTTGATCTTCCCAGAGAGTCAGTTATGGAGTATTGCTATCCAATCAATTAATTAATCCATGAGTATTTATAGAGTGTCTACAATGTACCAGGCATTCTACTAGGTGTAGAAGACACAAGTACAAAGAATGAAACAGCCCCTATTTGCGAAGAGCTTACGTTCTAATAAAGGAGTTAAGAAACATATTCAAATAAATACAGCCTAAAGTGATCAAAGGCAAATATATAAAAAGCAGTTAAAGGCCAGGCAGATTGTGTAGAAGGCTCTAGGATTTGGGGGGATTAGGAAAAGCTTCATGGTGCTTGAGATGCATCTTAACAAGAACGTGACCAAGTGAGGCAGAAGTAGGGAGGAAAGGCACTTCACTCATGACCAATGGCCAGTAGAAAGGCACAGGTATAGGGGATGGGGTGTCCTGTGTGAGAAGGGCTCTTTGCCTGGATCCCAAGGTGTGGGAGTGGCAGAAAGGTCCAATGAACCTCTGGGCTTTGAAAGCTAATCAAAGGAAATGACTATTTCATCCTAGGGATAATATGGAGCCACTGGAATTGAGTAAGAGAGTCAGATGAGGGGGCAGCTGGGTGACTCAGTGTATTGAGAGCCAGGTCTAGAGAGGGAGGTCCTGGGTTCAAATCTGACCTCAGCTACTTCATAGCTGGGTGACCCTGGGCAAGTCACTTCACCCCCATTGCCTAGCCAATACACAGTATTGACTGACTCCAAGATGGAAGATAAGGTTTTTTTTTTTTTTTAAAGAGTCAGATGATCAGATCTCTTCTTCAGGAAGATGACTTTGGCAGCAGTGGTGAGGATGGACAGACATGGGGAAGGATTTGGTCTCAGGCTTCCTAAGGCTTCCTCATTGTCCTGAATATTCTTCTCTCAGCTCAAGGATCCATCATTTCATCTCTTTGGCTAGTCCCTCATGCACCAGAAATCATAGCTCCCTCCATGTCTTAGAATACGGTCTTCACAATTTCAATAACAGAGAAAAAGGTCATTGCCTTCTGGCAGTGGGCATTGCTAGTTCTGAACTTAATTCTTTCTGGTTTGGTAGAACATGCCACAGCTCGGACTTCTGCAGAGCCCTGGAGACCTCTTCACACCATGATGATATGTGAGAGTAGGTACTGTTGTCGTTCAGTCATTTCAGTCATGTCTGACTCTCCATGACCCCATTGGGGGTTTTCTTAGGCAAGATACTGGAGCGGTTGGCCGTCTCCCTTGGAGGTAGGTAGAAATCTTGACATGTGAGCCATTTTTAAAGGTAACCTTCAAGATCAGAAAGATTAGCCACCTCCGTCATGCACATCTCCTATCTAGCCAAGGCTCTCCTTTGTGATTTCATGAAGGAACATCTCATGATTTTAAAGGTGAACCAAATTTGGCATCCACTACTTTGCAAGGGTAGGGACACCGACAGGGTCCTCAAGGACTCTGGCTCAGCATAGTGATTTTTGGAACAAACAGCAAGTATCTCTCCACTGTTGCTTAAGTAAAGGAAGATTTCTGTGCCCTTTGAAGGTCAGCCAGGATGTAAGTTAAGGCAGGCTGGGCCAAAGAAGGCCAATAAAAGAAAAGTTGCAAAGGGATACTCTGCTCTGCAAAGAGAAACACCTGGACAAGTGGTGAGAAGGTGTCTGGTGCCCATCCATCAACTCTGAATGGAAGCCAATGACAGACCATCCGCATCATTCCATAATGGCGCTGCACCAAGGGATATGTGGGTCACTTCTTACATACAGCCAGGTTCTCACCAGCCCCTCTGGGAATTGGTGTTCAGTGGTGAGCATGGCTAATGGGGTGGGAACTCTGCAGAATTCAGCTTGACCTGCCAGGTGGGCTCACTGGTCCTTGTCAGACACTCAGCTGGCCAAGGCTCCTCGCTCAGTGGAGACAGAAAGAAGGTTCAGAGATTCAGACTCAGTAGAAGGCATTGCCAAGAAAGCATGGTCTTTGAAAGAAAGTGTTTGCAATGAGTCATGAAGGATGCGTTCCATATATACCCAAGATGCAATGAGGACAATGAGAGCTGGTGCTCAGGTGTCCTACAGGATTTCCATAGGACTTTGCTTGCTGTGATATCATTGGTTCCTTCTGAACTTCTACCTAGAGGTGATGAGCAAGAGCTTTGCCCCAGGCACTGGCAAGTGACTACACATGATAGCCTGTATTTGTGTCCATCGGGATTTGAATCCAGTTCCTTCTGATTGCAAGCTCAGTCATCTACCCATTATGCCATTCCAACTGTCAAAAGAATCCTTCAGGACCCTACAGGGAAGCATCTTCTTCATTCCAATTTTGCAGATGAGAGGACTGAATTTTAGAGACAGATTTGTAGAAGGTCCTAGAGAGTCACAGAAGCTCACAGTTGGAAGATACTTCCAAGGTTCCATATCTAGTCCAACCTGTCCCTTAACAAGTGAGCCAAGCCTTGAACAGATCTAGGAATTCTGGGAGGAAGAAATAAGGAAGGAAAGTATTCAAAACATGGAGGACAGTCCCTGCAAAAGCCTAGTGGCAAGAGATGGGACGTTGTGTCCAAGGAAATTGGAGTGGAACAGCTGGATGGGATGATAAATAGTCTGGGAGGTGTGGGGTGGACAGATTTCGAAGGGCTCTAAAGGTCAAATAGAGGACTTGGTGCTTTTTCTGAGGCAACAAGCAGAGTGATGTGGTCAGGCCTCGGCTTTATTAATATCAATTTGGTAGCTATGTAGTCGATGGATTGATTAGAACAGGAAGAGACTGGAGGCAGAGAGACCAATTAGGAGGATGTTAGGATAGTCTAGTCAAGAGGTAAGAAGGGCTTGAACTAGGGTGGTGGCTGTGAAAGCTGTTGAAATATTCATGGCTGTCTTATGCAAGAAGGAAAGGAGCATCTCTGTAGTCTGGGTACCAGCATCTCCTGTTATTATTTCCAGAACTGTGAATTTCCATACAAAGGGACCTGAAGCCCGAGGTCAAGGTAGTAGAGGAGGTAAAGGAGAGCAAAGGGTCAATTGTTGACCCTTTTAGGCAGTAATGGATTCATGGGAATTATAGGGATAGACAAGAAGGTCAGAGAGAAGACAAATTAGACATCCATTTCCAAGGACTTTATCCTTATTTGAAAATCACAGACAATTTGGTTATACAAAGACAGAAGTTGATACTCTGATACTGCTGATTCATGTCGCATTACCTTGCCTTGGGTCCAAGGGTTTCATGGGTATTAAAGGGCATTTCTAAGGAGGCTGCCAGGTCTGTGATAGGGGAGGCTCCTCTAGTCTGGGTTTGTCTATAACCTTCCAGTCAAATTATTTTCTCCTTCCCGCGTTTGCTTTATAACAATGCATTGTTGCCTCAAGCTGAAATGGATGGTTCCCAGGATGGGCATTGAGGTGACCCCTTCCCCATGTCCCAAGAAGATATCAGTGATGGGTCTCTGGTTCTCTTTAAGAGATTCCAAAGGAGGGGCCCAGGGGATTGAGAGCCAAGCCTGGAGATCAGAGGTCCTGGGTTAAAATCTGGCCTCAGACACTTCCTAATTGTATGACTGTGGACAAATCACTTAACACCCATTGTCAAGCCTTTAATGTTCTTCTGCCTTTATATGACTCCTGTCCATTTCTTCCTCTAAACTCTCCATGAAGAGAAGTGGAAGGGAGGCTCTCTCCAAGGTGCTGGCCTTTACTGGGATCTCTTGACATGCTACAGGCAGCAACAGATTGTACACATACGTCCCATCAATCATCTCTTGTTCTCACCACGTGATGGCCCCACATCTTCTTACCATCAAAACTGTCTTTGATAATTGCCATTCTGCTACTTCATGTGATTCTAGGCAGTATGCCATAGTCTATTTGTGCATGCCATGCATTTCTCTATTGCCCTTTCAGTAATGGATAAATAGGAAATGATGGTGGTATAGTATGTGATTTGTCACCATAAAGCCTTCCTGGAAGAATATTGATGTTAAAAAAATAGGTTTTTGTACAGGAGCAAAATTTGGGGTCATTAAAAGCCACTCAGTTCCTTCTATTCATTTCCAGGACATTCCATTATCTATATTTAGTATTTGCAGATAAAAGAATAGAGGGATGAGTGCAACAGATTGTCTATTCAACTTCAAATCACAATCTAAACATATATCATTTTTTTCATCCACTTGGTAATTCCTATGTGGATAGTTCAATGAAATGCCTCCAAAAAGAAAAAGAATAGAATGCCAAGAATATCTTGAAGCAGTTAATTAAATCCTGGAAGGCAATCTGCAAATTTCTAAAATTTTGATACTAGTTTTAGTAAGCCAAATTGTTTGTTATTTACAACATATTTCCCTGAAGGTAGAAATGACCCCCAATTTAGCCCACAAAACATATGAAATGTATCTACTTATTCACTCAACAAACATATATCAATATAAGCCAGGCTCCGTGCTATATTCTAAGGATATATCCAAGGATACAAGCCAAAACTCCTGTCCTCATGTCGCTTATATTCTACTGGGTTACTAATATGCAGGAAGAAGGGAAGATGCAGGAGACCTGTCGTCCCTCATCACATGATGCCTCTTGGAATCTCTAGTTTTCTTCAAGCTCGACCGCCATGTTACTCACAGTGCCTTCCCTCCTCCCCATCATCCTGGGTTTGCTCACATAGATTTTGTACAGGCTCATACACACACACACACAGACACACACACACACAGACACACACACACACACACACACACACAATATACATGTGCTGTCTCCGCAAGTGAAAGGGAAGCTCTGGATCCTCAGAGCCTCCTCGGGTGCCTGCTCTGGGACACATCCATGCGATGACCCGGTCACACAAAAGGGTGAGAGTAGACTCATGTGGTGGGAAGGTTCTAGAATACCAATAGCTGTGTGGAATGTTTCCCCGTGTGAAGGCACGTTTAAGAAGTGGAGAGTGGTCACTGGGAGGAAGGAGCAGACCACCCCAGCCCTGCAGGGAAAGCTCAGCCCTTGCCAAGTCCCACCTGCCCCAGAGTAGAAGGGGAGTCCCCTATGGGATCTGCAGAGCCTAGGGCAGGGGGTGGGCTAGGAAGGCATCAAGGGAGAAGTGGAGCCCTTCATAGGATGGAGCAGAAGAACAGCGGAGAGCCTGGACCCCTTGCCATTGGGTTCCTGCTGGTGCAGTCGTGTGCTCCCCATCAGTTGGCTCTATCTCAGCCCCATCTACCTGTGCTCCCTCAGGTCTGAGGGTCCAGACTAGCCTCGCTTGCCTCTCCCTCTGCCCTCGCCTTCTCCCTCTGCCCCCAAGCTCCCATTGGGGAGTCTGAGGAAGGGTCTAGGCTGGCCAGCCTTCATTTCCTGGGTTTGCCCCCTATGACCCAATGAGAGCACCTTCTCTTTGTATCCCCAATGCTTGGCACCATGCCTGGCACATAGTACCTGCTTAATAAATGCCAACTTGTTAACCTGAGAGATTCCTCTGCCCAACCAGCATCTCCACGGTGCTCCCCAGGCCTCCCACCAGAATCTCGCCTCTAGTCCAGTGCAGAGCAGATGCTGACCTCGCGGCTTCTCTTCCTCCTGGTTCTGAGCCAAGCTCCCCCAGCCCTTGCTGGGATTTTATGAGGGTCTTTTTTTTTAAACCTTTACCTTCTGCTTGGAATCAGTAGTCAATAATGGTTCCAAGGCAGCCCGGCAGGAAGGGCTAGGCAAGTGGAATTAAGTAACTTGCCCAGGGATGCACAGGTAGGAAGTAGCTGGGTCAGATTTGAACCCAAGACTTCCCATCTAGTCCTGGCTCTCAATCCATTGAGACTTAGCTGCCCCTTATGGGGCTCTTTTAATGTGATGAGAATGATAAATAGGGCCTCTCTTTGCTCTCCTTTGCTGTGCCATAGAGAGGCCGTTCTTTGGTGCCAGACTCTTTAGAGACTTTCCTGGCACTGGGAGAGCCCTGGAACTCAGGATGGGCATGTGGGGAACAAGCAGAGGGGGACAAGGGGGGCAGGTCGTGAGGAAGGAAGTTGGACTCTCGGACCTCTGAGGTCCCTTCTGCTCTAAGTATGGCCCCGAACCACACGTGGACAAAGGGATGGACGCATGTTGGTTCCAGGGAAGTGAGAGGCTGCCTGCCAGTGTGCAGATGATATACCTGCTTCCTTGAGCCAGTCCAACGGCTATTCTAGGAATTGATTGGAATGTCCAGTGCGGGTCAGGGCAGCCCCCAGAAGGCCGTTTGGGAGGAGGGCAGGCTCTGAGCTCTCTGAAAGGAGGTTCCCCAGCGGCAGGTGGCTGCACCTTCTGCAAGGGGCTCTGCATGGGGTGGGGGGAGCCCTGCCGGTGCTCTCCCACTAGGAGCTGGAGAGGCAAAGCCTCAGCCCAGAGTGGCGGGATGGTGGCCCCCCAGGCTCACAGCTTGGCACAAGCAGGTAGCTTCTGGCTGCCATTTGGCCTCTGGGGCAGAGACAAACAGGTGGGAGGAGGAGGGGGCACCCTGAGCCTGAATAGAGAGGATGAGGAGAAGCAGAGGCAAAGGGTGTCATGTTATGGCCGCTCACTGTCCTGTGCCCCTCCCACAGTGCTCTAGGAGGAACAGTCTCACCAAAGGCTCAGACAACTTTACTTTTTTACATTTTAAAGCAATGTGATAATTTGAAAGTCCATGGAAGCCTTTGTTGGCATGTGGGCTGTCCCCAAACAGGTGCCAGAGGTGCCAATCTCTGTTCTAGACTGCCTAGATTTTGATGGGTCCTGCTGGAGGTCCCCTCTGGAAGCCCTTCCTCCCACATCCGTGTCCTCTACAAATCCGCCCAGCATTCATTCCATCTCTGCCTTTCCGATCCCCCGAGGCCAGGACAGGTGCCTGCAGCCTTCTCCTACCTGCTCACCTAGCCAGTCCCAGAACTCCAGAACCGGAAGGGATTTGGGTAGCCAAAGTCCAAATCGTCTCCTAAAAACTCCCACCATAACAATCTGCTCTTACTGACCGTCTCCCTGTCTCCCTCCCTCCTGCAGCAGCCAGTCCCGGCGATGCAGCTCCAACTGGGAGGAAATGGCTTTTTCTCTCCAGGTGAGAGTTTCCTTTTCCTATCCCGACCCCAGTTCTGAGTTCTTCCAAGGCCTCCTCCCCCATCTCCCTCCTTGTCCAGAGAGATCCCAGGAAAGGCTGTGAACACGATAGAAGGCCAGAGATAGAGTAAACTGTGTCCTGAGAAAGGAAACCAGGATGGTGACTGGCCAAAGGAAGGCCAGGGATGGAGAAGAGTCTCTCCGTGCCCCAGGACCTGCCTTTCAACACGTGATGGGTTGTACCAGGGAAGAAGGATTAGGCATGTCCAGCTAGGTCTCAGAGGCAGACTAAGGAGCAGTTGGGTGGAAGCGGCAAAGAGGTAAACTGAGGCATAACGTCAGAAAAACAAAACCAGAAGCTTCCCAACAATCAGAGTTGTCTGAAAGTGGGAGATGGTGGGATTCCCCCCTCAGAAGTCTTGAAGCAAGGCCAGATGGCCCTGGTCCCATTGGCTATGCTGGGGATTCCTTTGGACCAGAGAGCCAAGAGAATCTCTACGAATTGGAAATTTATTGACTTATTGGAAATCATCGAGAACAGAAGAGCCTGCGTTTACCAAAAATCCTTGGGGAAGGCTTCCCTTGGCCACCTTTCATAGCCTCTTTCTCTCGCAGCCTCCCTCTGCACCTGAGGCCCCCTCTCTCTGGAACTTCCCTCCTCCACAACGCCCCACTTCTCTGGCCGCCATTTTGGGGAAGGGCCACGTCCCGCCAACTTTCACTCCCTTCTGGGCTGAGCCTCTGCCTGTGGGGTTTCAGTCCCAGGCGCGAACACGGGGCTTCCCCCTGCCCATCCCTTTTGGGTGCTGCCCTCCCTCATTGGACTGTTTGTGCTTGCCCCTCTTTCTCCAGGCCTTAGTGCCGGGGCGCCTCCTACTGTCCGTGGCCTGCCTCGCTTCTCTGTCGGCCAGGCGCTCCTCCCACCCCAACTCCTCCCATGGTGAGGCTGGCTTGGTCTGAAAAGGTCTCCCTAAGATGTGAATGAGCTCCCAAAGGTGGCAGCATCCCGGCGCCCTGCGCTCTGCCCTCGGCCTCGTGAGCCCACCAAGACGACCTGGCTGATGGCTCGGAGCACCTGTGAGCG
>NC_077231.1:314455855-314598482 GCF_027887165.1 Monodelphis domestica
GGCACAGTGCCATCTGCACCATGCGGGTCCCTGGGCTGTCATCAGGAAGGCAACTCTCACACTGTAAAACCAAGTGCGAAAGATCATCCCGGAGGGCAGGAGGCATCCAGGAGGAATTTAACGTTTGTTGAACTGAAGGCAAATTTACCTCTGTGGGCAAGTCTCTGTGTGCCCACGGGCCACTGTCTCATTTATCCTGCCTCGACTGTCCCAGGGGAGAACTTGAGAATCCTGAAGCTTGAGGGAACCTCATAGATCTTCTAATGCTAAGATCTGGGATTCCGACAGTTCAAAGTGACTTCTAAGGCCTTGGAGCAAATCCACTTGGAAGAGCCCGAGCATTGCTTTGACGTGAGGCTCACTCAGAGGAATGGAGCTTGGATCTGTTTTGAGGGGAACGTTGAGCCTTTCACAGGGACAGCCATGGCTTTCAAAGGTGCCATCCCTGTCCTTGGCTGTCTGAGGCATCGAGGGAGCTCTGACCCAGTCCCTGATGGAAGGATGCCATGCCCTCAGGTACTGCATGGCACGCCCCAACTCTTAGTGGCCCTCTTCACAATGAAATCGACGTTGTCTTTGGACCCAAGCCATGACCCAGGAGGTTCTTGGCACCCCTAGTGAGCTCAAGTCCTCTCCAGCAGGACTGAGCCGCTGGTGACGTGGGTAAGGGAGAGACGAGGGTAAGTAATGGCACAAACGATTCAGAATGAGGAGGAACCTCACAACCCTCTCATTTTACAGATAAATAAACTGATCCCCAGAGGGATCCTAGCTCTACAATGAGGGGATCTCAAGGGGAACTGAGTCCATCCCCTTCATTTCATGGCTCCCCCAGGGAGCTTCTTGCCCAAGGTCATACAGGTTGAGAGGTAGAGTCGGAATTTGGACCCAGGGTGTTATCATCACATATGGAGCCAAAACTGGGGAAAGGAAGAGTATAGCAATGGCAATAAAGGCTGTAGTCATTAAATAGCCCATTGCTGGCCACAGGGATCAGGGCAGAGCTTGATCATTGGGTCTCAGAGCAAACACTTCCATCATCCTGGTGAAAAACATAAACAAAAGCCCCTGACCCAAAGGCAAAAGAAAGAACCATAAGTCGCTCGATCCCAGGAAACCGTTTCTTTTGTTCACTTGACCATTTTATTAAAGTTCATTTGATTTCTCTAATTTCCCAACATGGCTTGGAGGTAGCTCTGAGCTTGTGAAAGTCGCAGGGGTGGAACACAAACCCCAGGAGGTTCTACCACGCTGGAAGGGCTCCCCGTATGGGGCTAACAATTGCCTGTGTGGTCTGAGGACTGACCTCGTTGACTCTAGAGATGCATAGTATGAGGATGGCCACAGTAGAAGGAATTTTCAGCCCTAGCAAATCTGGGAGGTCATCCACTGAGTTAGAGAGGGGGTGCAATCTGTGTGAATGGAGGGACTATGCACACAGAGAGATCAGCGTCCTTGAAGTACTGATTATGGCAGCCAAGGTCCAGGTTTCAAAATGGCAGGCACCTGTGATTTAGCTGCTAGAAGAAGCTGAGGCCGGAGCTCCTTCCACTCCCATTGGTTGCAACCTGTTTACGATCAGAGTGTTGCCTGGGGCTGACAGTGAAGTGACTTGTCCATGGTCCAAAAGCTTGGGTCAGAGGAAGCATTCGAACCCAGATCTAACCAACTACAAATCTAGCCCTATTCTCTCTCTACACCATGCTATGGGACAATACCAGCATTTGCATAACGCTTACTTCATATGTTATCTTGATTCTAACAATCCTGTGAAGGAATTATTATTATTATTATTATTATTATTATTATTATTATTATTATTATTATTATTACCATTACTTTCTGTCTTAGAATTGATACTAAGAGGAAGAGCAGTAAGGCTAGGCAATTGGGGTTAAATGAATTGCCCAAGGTCACGCAGCTAGAAAGTATCTGATGTCAGATTTGAACCCAAGACTTTCTATCTCCAGGGCTGCCTCTCTATCCACTGAACCACCGAGCTGGCCATGGAAGATGCTATCTTGCATCAACTTACACATGTTGCATGGCATCTTCAAAAAAGACCAGTGGCATGGCTGCATTCAGCTCATTGTAGGTGTCCAGGGTCTCTGTTAGCACCTCCTTCAGCGTTTCCCAATCCTTCACTGGCATGTAACATGGGTCTCCCACACCATTGGCAAAGTGGCAATAGATGAGAGGTTGCTGGACCAGAATGGACTCTTCTGCGCCCTGCTGGATAGAGGAGGAGGGACATCAGATACCTAGGAGCCAATCAGAGGAAAGGACTGGGGACCTTACTGTTGCTAAGCCCCTCCTATGGAAGGGCAGCCCATTGGGGAATGTAACTCCCACACTGGACTCCCTCCTAGCCTCACCTGGACTGCTGCCTCAATACTGCTGGCAGTGGGATGGTCCAATATTGATAGTCTCACCTCAAAATATCTGCGAGCAGTTTCCAGCAATTTCTTTTGAAACAAATCGCAGTCCTTTTTGTCTATTAGCTTATCTCCATAAACTCGGGACGATTCATGAAGCCAAAGGCGCATGAGATCCTGGGGCCCCTTCAAGCACTCGGGGGTGGCAAATAATATTCCCTAAAAGATAAAAAAGCGGGGGGGGGGGAGAGCAAGATCAGTCTAGAGTTTGCTTTTTGAGAGTTGTTGGGGAAAGTTCACGAAAAACTAAATAGAAATAAATGTGCAAATCGAATTCTGCACACATTTTATTTCTTTCACTAAAAATTTCCCAAGTGCATGTATGATTGTTGAACCATTTATTTATTTATTTGTTTGTTTGTTTTGAGTTCCAGATTCTCTCCCTACCTCCTGCTTCTCTGCTTCCCTTAAGGCAAGCAACATAATATCAATAATACATGTGAAGTCGTGCAAAACATAGTTCCATATTAGTTATGTTGTAAAAGAAAACAGACAAGAAAAAGAGAAATAAAAATATCTGCCCTCAGAGTTTGGCAATTCTCTCTCTTTCCATCATGAGCCCTTTGGAATTGCCTCGGACCATTGTATCAGTTAGAGTGCCTTCATCCTTTCGGTATTGCTGTTACTTTGTACAATGTTCTCCTGGTTCTGCTCACTTTGCTTTGCATCAGTTCATATTAGTCTTCCCAAGTTTTTCTGAAATCAACCTGCTCACCATTTCTTACAGCACAAGAGCATCCCATCACCATTATATACCGCAGCTTGTTTATCCATCCCCCAGTTGACGGGCATCCCCTCCATTTCCAATTCTTTGCTACCACAAAAAGAGCAGCTAAAAATATTTTTGTACAAATAAGTAAGTTTTCCCCCTTTTCTTTGATCTCTTTTGGTGTTTCTGGATCAAAGGGTATGCAGAGTTTTACAGTCCTTTGGACATAGTTCCAGATTGTTCTCCAGGATGGTTGGAGCAGCTCATAATGTCCCCACTTTTCCCCTCCAACATGTGCCATTTCCTTTTCTGCCATATTAGTCAGTTTGATAGGCGTGACAGTTGTTTGCATTTGCATTTCCCTAACCAATGGTGATTTAGAGCCAGTTTTCATGTGACTCTACATAGCTTCCATCACCAATATCAACAAACCCCTCTGTCAGGGTGACTCGATTCTGGGTCTTTGGATTCCCTAAACCACAGGGGGATGGCTTTTACAGCCAGAACATCTCCTGAAACTTCTCCCTCGATCCATCTAACTGTTAGTACCCTCTCTTCAGCCCAACATTCCTTATAGTTTGCTGCTTTGAATTTATTCTCCTTCTATTTATTCATTATATGCTGATGCATCTACTTGTCTGTCCCGTTACCAAGTTAAGCTCCTCCAGGGTAGTGGCTGTCCCATTCTTTTAAATTCTATCTCTAGTACTTAGCACAGTGCCTGGTACATAGTAGGAGATTAATAAAAGAGATTAATAAAATTGAGGGATTGCTCTCACCTAAGGTCAATGAAAGGAATATCCACACCAACAGTCATGGTTGCTGAAAATGTGAAAGTATTAATATCAACATGTCCATTGCATGGAAAGATAAACTAAGGCAGTAGCGCTTTTCCAAACTTTCATGGCAATTCCATGGCCAGCACAGACACTAAACGTAGTCTTTAGCCTCTAATATTTGTTATTTTTTAATTTCAGTTTCATATTTTAATGGATACGGAGAGGCTTTACTGTTCTATAAATTCCTGAAAGTCATTCTTCTTCTCCCACTTATTCTGCTCTGAGACCTCAGTAAGTCACTGGATACAGGCAGCCTCAGTTTTATGATCTACAAAATGGGCATATTAAGATCTTCCCTGTCTGAATAGGTCATAGGCTGCAATGGGTGTTGTCTTCCTGAGCCTAGAACCTTCCTGAGGAATCAGGAAGATTTCAGGGGTGGCCTGATGGTTGTGAAGGTTATTGAAACAATACAAGATAAAGGTTTTGCTTTTATGTTTTTTTTTAAACCCCAGACCTTCATTTCTTAGAATTTATACTGTGTGTTGCTTTAGAGGGAGGAGAGTGCCAAGGGCTTGCCCATGGGAGGTAAGTGACTTGCTCAGGGTCACACAGCTAGGAAGTGTCCTAGGCCAGACTGGAGCCCAGGACTATCTCTAGTCCTCATGCCCAACCACTGAGCAATCCGGCTGCCCCTCAGAGAAAGGTTTTCAAGAAATTCTCCTAAGGTGTTCCAGTGGAAGGGTGGGTGG
The DNA here is from genome assembly GCF_027887165.1 of Monodelphis domestica. Classification (NCBI taxonomy): domain Eukaryota; kingdom Metazoa; phylum Chordata; class Mammalia; order Didelphimorphia; family Didelphidae; genus Monodelphis; species Monodelphis domestica. Next base: position 314,460,531 of record NC_077231.1, read on the forward strand.
CTGCTGTTCTCCTCACATCCCCCCTCCATCCAGGTACCTGGAAGACCCTGGAGAGCTCCCTCAGACTGAAGGTGTAGTGGAACTTCACAGCAGTGGGGAGGAAGTGGAGAATCATCGTCTGATGAAGGCCGATGGCTGCCTGGACCAGTGCCGCACCGCCACGGAGGAGGAACGGGCGGCTGAAGGCTTGCTGCTGGAAATGGAGGCTGAAGATCTGGCTATAGATGGTGGCGACGGAGTCCACAGACGGGAAGTTACAGGCGAACACTGAAAAATGTCTCTGGGAAGGAGAGGGAAGAGAAGGTTTAGTGAGCACCGAGGCGGAAGGAGAGCAACGATGGCTGTTCTCCAGCATGCCACAGCCACCATCTGTGACAATGATAATGCAGAGGATGGAGATAAAGCCGGAGACAGGTGGTAGGGCATGGTAGACGTACCACACTGGTAGAGTTGAGAAGACCTGAGTTCAAGTCTTATGCCCCCAGGCCTACTGGCTAGGTGACTCCAGATCCCACCATGTTCTAGGCCACTCTCCAGGCTAACAAAAGCAAGTTCACCTGGGAGCTCCCTCTACACGTGGACTGGAAGTCTTCATCCAAATGGAGCCCAGGGCTAGACCAAAGCAACCTTAATTAGAGTGCTTTAAGGTTTACAAACAGAATCTATGGAAGCCTTTGTAGAGGGTGGGCTCTGCGGTCATCCTGGAGGTGTCTACAGCCTGCCCATTTTACAGAGGGGGAAACTGAGCCTTGAAGAAGCTCAGAGACCTGCTTGGGCTCACACAGCTGACAAGAGGCCCATCTGGGAGCCTCTAATTCTTCCAAAACATCTGCAAGGGGCAAAATGACAGACCCGAGAGCAGCCCAAAGCCCAGACGGGCAGAAGTGTGTCACCTGTGGACTCCCTTGTCTGGTCCCCAGGATCCAGCAGCCCCCCAAGAGGGAGGGGGAGGGGGCAGGTCTTTGGCTGTACCTGGAGTCGAGGATCGATGGTGAAGCTGCCCACCATGGGGTTCATGCAGGCCACGTACTGGCAGTGATGGATTTCCTTCATCGTCAGCTTGTGCCTGTCATACCTGCGGGCAGAAAGAGAGTCTCCTGTGGGCGCAGGAAGAGACAAGCTTCAAAGCCTGAGGCCATCCGGGCTTCACTGGCTTGCTTGTATCCCCGGTGTCTACACGGTTCATTCAGGGAGACATCTTCATCCCTTGCCATGCCCCAGTCCAAGGGCCACGTTGCAGCCCACTGAGCTATGCCTGGGGCAGCGACATGGAGATCCCGACCATCCGGCAACGTCCTTCGGCCCAGAAGTGACTCAATGCCTGCTGAGGATGGAGCTGGCAGGATGACCCCTCCAGCCCCCAGACCTAAAGATGCTCCTAGCAAATGGCGGCTCCACTCCAGAGAACCATGCCAAGGTGCCCTATGGTAGCCGGTGGGGGCACTCATCACCCAACGTGAGCCAAAATCCCTCTTTCTTAAAAGCTTGACATGGGGAGCCACTGGGTGCCTCACTGGCCCAAGACACTTTCTAGCTGTGTGACCTTGGGCAAGTCATTTCATCCCCTTACCCTGCTTCTGCCTTGGGACCAACACACTAAGATGGCAGGTGAGGGTTAAAAAAAAAGCTTAGTATGACTTCATTGTATGTTAGTATTTTAATATAATAAATGATTGAATATAATTACAATATTGCAATATAATAAATATTCTCTAATGCACCGAGGATGCAGGGGATGATGGGCAAGTTCCCTTCTAGCCTGTGATCACACAGATTGTTTCAGGGGTGGTGCTACTGTTACTACTATTGCCAATAAAAAGGATGAATAATAATCATAACTGGGTTCACAAGACACTTAAAATATTATCTTACTTGATCCTCACAACAACCCTAGAAGGCAGGGGCTGTTAGTATCCCCATCTAAAGAGAGGTTAAGGAACTTGCCCAGGGGCACGCATGGTGGAGACTGGATTTGAACTCAGATCTTCCTGCCTCCAGGTCCAGTACCTTATCGACTGTACCAGGCAGTTCTTTTATAATGAGGAGGAAGATTTTCTTTTTGGTGGGGGTGGGAAGAGGGGGAGTGACCAGACTGTGTAGAGAACTTCCAGCATGTAAACTTCCTCTACTGCTACAAAAAGAAAACTTTTCTCTAACGTATTAGATCCTTGCTAGAAGCACAGAGAAGCTGGACTTGCTCGTCTGGGGCCACACTGCCAGGACGCGTCGGACAAGGAGCGCTTTCAATACACAATAAATAGAAATAAAGTCATGTGACAGTGACACGAGTGATCGTGGGAGATGAGAGCTTGTTCTTGGGTTGGGGCAGAGAACGGGATTGTGGGGATTCACTCACCAGTGGCCATAATCAATGTGCTGTCGAATCAGTGCGTGAGGCTGGACAGTGCCGTACACGTCTACCTCAGGCATGTTCATGTCGTCGATGAAGTAAATGAGTTTCTTGTTTCCTGCTGGACCGTAGGCACGACCTGCCTTTTTCTCCAGGGGCTTCTCAAGAATCCCTGAAACAAGGACACCATCACTGTCCCGCATCAATTATCGATCCATCCCCGATCGATGAGCATTTCTGAAGGGCAAACCCCGGACCAGGCACTTACTTTGCAGCGCGGCCGATGTCGTATAATAGTTGAAAGGGATGTTGGACACCTCATAATCTCCGGAAAGGCCGGCAAGCGTATCCTTCACAAAGATGGTTTTCCCCACTCCGGCATTGCCGACGAGCATTAATGGCTTCCCTTTGGCCAGCAGTAAATCGGCAAAGTAGCGGAGACGTATTGTCTCTGGCGTGTGAACGAGGACTGTCTGGAGAAAGGGAAAGGGAGAAGGCAATGGGGGGAGACACACGGGGGATTCCTTGGCTCCTCCAACCCACTCATATTCCAGAGGAGGAAATCGATGTCTGAAGATGAGGAAAGGGGTAGACAGTGACTTTTCTCTACTCTGAAATGCTGAAAGATTTTTAGTTTCAATATGTGAAGAATCAAAGATGGGCAACACATGAAAGGTTTGAAAGATCAAGCATGGTGGTACAAGCCATCTAGGCACCATACTGCAGGCCAACAAGTAATGATTTGCTATGAAACATGGTATGATGGAAATCACACTCGACCAAGAATAAGGAAGACCAGGGCTCCCATCCTGGCTTTGATTCCGATGGTAGTCCCCAGGGGTGAGAGTGGGCCATAGTTTAATCACAGTCATAGTTTAGAAGTAGTCAGACACGTAGATTCTCCTCTCCCTAAACCCCCAGCACGAGACCTTAATCCAATTCCTCCCTAAATACTAAATGATCTTCCAAGAAATGACTGCTATAGAAATTCTATGATTTTACAGAAGAGGAAACTAAGGCAAAACAAAGTTAAGTGACTTATCTAGGTTCATGTAGCTAGTAAGGAGCAGTGGTGGGATATGAAGCTGGATCTCTCCTAACCACAGATTCAACCCTCTTTCCACTAGGCATAAGACATGATCTTTACCCTTTAGAGTTTTACAATTTAGTTAGTATACAAGTGAACCAATGGGCAAACACACAAGGCAATGTTATTATTGAAGGTCAAAATGAGAGAAGGCAGAGATTATTAAGGTCTGGGGCTTTTGGGGTAGAGTGAAGCTGCATACTTGTCAGTCAAGTACCATGCTCTGGAGTAAATTGGTCTTGGTTCCGAAATTCCATTTTCACATTTCACATCTTAATTATGATTATAATACATTTGAATATTTAATGTTTACCATATTATTCATCATGTAAAATATTTATCATAATATTTTCATTTTTCACTAGGTGACCTGGGACAAGTCGCTTAAACTTCCCAAGCCTCAGTATCTTCATTGAAAAATGAAGGAAGTAGACTAGATAGTCTCTGTTTATTCCTTTAGCACTAAAGTGATAATCATATTTTCTACATAGCCTAGGGAAACTCACTGGCTATTCCTTTGGGGAATCCCTTCGTTAGCTAAATAACAACAACTTCCTTTCTTCTGTCAATCCATATAATCCCTGTGAAAGCAACAGGTTTTCCAAAACCCAGAAGGGAGGCAGAGTCAAGATGGCGGCGTAGAAGCAGCAAAAGTTCAGACCTCTGAAAACCCTTCCTTACCAATCACAAACTGAATGCTCCTAGGGGACTGAAAATCAAACCTAAAAACGAGACAGAGCCAAGGAACCCACCTGCTGGAATCAATCCAAAGGGTATGCCCCCCAAAAGCTGGAATTTGAGAACACTTGGGTTTAAGGGGAAGGCAGAAGGAAGGTCCCAGGACCCCTCTCCCCCCACCTAGAGCACTAAGCCTCCAGTGGCAGCGGGAACCTCTGGGTGGGCAAAGGTGCTCGTCTGGAGGGTGTACCTTGCAGGCAGGGCTATGCCAGGCTCAGAGTGTCGAACACAGGTGGTAGGGAAGGAGCTGGAGAGGGAGCGCAGAGTAGGCAACCTGGTTAGAGGGGCTGAGACCCTCCATATTGCTCCAGCCTTCTAGGAGGTTTTGGCCTCAACATCCAGCCCAACCCAGCTGAACTTAATCCCATTAAAAGTCTTCATAGGTCAGGGAATCCCAAGCTCCAACAACCCTCCCCCACAGACTGCACCAAGAGATCTTCTGTCAAAGCTCCACAAGGGGAGACTGACAGAAAACCCCCAAACCAAAAAAAAATGAGAGGAGCAAGAGAATAGACAAATACGGGGAGCAAAGAAGGGGTTAACATGAGCAAACAACAGAAAAAGAAGAAAGAAATTACAATAGACAGCTTATATACTGGCAATGAACAAAGAGCAAATGGAACAGAGGAGGAGGGATCATCAAACGATAAATTAGCAATCCCAGGGATATGGATACAGGCTTTGGAAGAACTCAAAATGCAATTCAAAACACAATTAAGAGAGACTGCAGACAATTGGGAAAAGAACTTAAAAACTAAGATAAGTCATCTGGAAACAGAAAATAGTGTCTTGAAAGTCAAAATCAACCTGCTTGAAAATGAGGCAAAGGAGAGGAAAGATGAGGCAAAGAAGAGGAAAGATGAGGCAAAGGAGATGAGAGATGAGGTAAAGAGAATGAAAGATGACCTTCAAAGAAAATCAGACCAGAAGGAGAAGGATTATTAAAATGCCCGGGATGAAATCCGGTCCTTAACAACCAGAACGCAATGACTAGATTCAAGTGACCTCACAAGGCAGTAGGACACTATAAAACAAAAACAAAAGAATGAAAAAATTGAGGAAAATATGAAGCATCTCATTCACAAAACAGAAGATTTAGAAAATCATTCAAGGAGAGACAATTTAAGAATCATTGGTCTGCCAGAAGACCATGACAAAAGAAAAAACCTACATAATACTACAGGAAATTATTCAAGAAAACTGCCCCAATATTCTAGAACAAAAGGGAAAAGTGGAGATTGAAAGAATCCACAGATCACCCCCTGTACTTAATCCCCAACTGACAACACTCAGGAATGTTATAGCCAAATTCAAGAACTATCAGACCAAAGAAAGAATATTACAAGCTGCCAAGAAGAAGTCATTCAGATACCAAGGAACCACAGTGAGGAGAACTCAGGATCTGGCTGCATCCACACTGAAAAAAAAGAAAGGCATGGAATACGATATACCAGAAAGCAAGGGAACTAGGTCTACAACCAAGAATCAACTACCCAGCAAAACTGACTATATTCTTTTTTTTTAATAATATTTTATTTGATCATTTCCAAGCATTATTCATTAGAGACAAAAATAATTTTCTTTTCCTCCCCCCCCCCATAGCCGACGCGTGATTCCACTGGGTATCACATGTGTTCTTGATTCAAACCCATTGCCATGTTGTTAGTATTTGCATTAGAGTGTTCGTTTAGTCTCTCCTCTGACATGTCCCCTCAACTGCTGTAGTCAGGCAGTTGCTTTTCCTCGGTGTTTCTACTCCCACAGTTTGTCCTCTGCTTATGGATAGTGTTTTTCTCCAAGATCCCTGCAGATTGTTCAGGGACATTACACCGCCACTAATGGAGAATTCCATTACATTCGATTATACCACACTGTATCAGTCTCTGTGTACAATGTTCTCCTGGTTCTGCTCCTCTCACTCTGCATTACTTCCTGGAGGTCGTTCCAGTCTCCATGGAATTCCTCCACTTTATTATTCCTTTGAGCACAATAGTATTCCATCAACAACATATACCACAATTTGCTCAGCCATTCCCCAATTGATGGGCATCCCCTCGTTTTCCAATTTTTGGCCACCACAAAGAGCACAGCTATGAATATTCTTGTACACGTCTTTTTCCCCATTATCTCTTTGGGGTACAAACGCAGCAGTGCTATGGCTGGATCAAAGGGTAGACATTCTTTTATCACCCTTTGGGCATAGTTCCAAATTGCCCTCCAGAATGGTTGGATCAGTTCACAACTCCATCAGCAATGAATTAATGTCCCTACTTTGCCACATCCCCTCCAGCATTCACTGCTTTCCTCTGCTGTCATGTTAGCCAATCTGCTAGATGTGATTTGATACCTCAGAGTTGTTTTGATTTGCATCTCTCTGATTATAAGAGATGTAGAGCACTTCTTCATGTGCTTAGTAATAGTTTTGATTTCTTTATCTGAAAACTGCATATCCATGTCCCTTGCCCATTTATCAATTGGAGAATGGATTGGTTTTTTGTACAATTAATTTAGCTCTTTATAAATTTGAGCAATTAAACCTTTGTCAGAGGTTTCTATGAAGATTTTTTCCCAATTTGTTGTTTCCCTTCTGATTTTAGTTACATTGGTTTTGTTTGTACAAAAGCTTTTTAATTTGATGTAGTCAAAATTATTTATTTTACATTTTGTGATTCTTTCTATGTCTTGCTTGGTTTTAAAGTCTTTCCCCTCCCAAAGGTCTGACATGTATACTATTCTGTGTTTACCCAATTTACTTATGGTTTCCTTCTTTATGTCTAAGTCATTTACCCATTTTGAATTTATCTTGGTGTAGGGTGTGAGGTGTTGATCAGTTCCTAATCTCTCCCACACTGTCTTCTAATTTTCCCAGCAGTTTTTATCAAATAGTGGATTTTTGTCCCAAAAGCTGGGATCTTTGGGTTTATCGTATACTGTCTTGCTGAGGTCGCTTGCCCCCAGTCTATTCCACTGATCCTCCTTTCTGTCTCTTAGCCAGTACCAAATTGTTTTGATGACTGCTGCTTTGTAATATAGTTTGAGGTCTGGGACTGCAAGGCCCCCATCATTTTTTTTCATTATTTCCCTGTATATCCTTGATCCTTTGTTATTCCAAATGAACTTTGTTATGGTTTTTTCTAAATCAATAAAGAAATTTTTTGGGAGTTCAATGGGTATGGCATTAAATAGATAAATAAGTTTGGGTAGGATGTTCATTTTTATTATATTGGCTCATCCTATCCATGAGCAGTTAATGTTTTTCCAATTGCTCAAGTCTAGTTTTAGTTGTGTGGAGAGTGTTTTGTAGTTGTGTTCATATAGTTCCTGTGTTTATCTTGGGAGATAGATTCCTAGGTATTTTATTTTGTCTAAGGTGATTTTGAATGGGATTTCTCTTTCTAGTTTTTGCTGCTGAGCTGTGTTGGAGATATATAGAAAAGCTGATGACTTATGCGGGTTTATTTTGTATCCTGCAACTTTGCTAAAGTTGTTGATTATTTCAATTAGCTTTTTGATTGAATCTCTAGGATTCTTTAAGTAGACCATCATGTCATCTGCAAAGAGCAATAACTTGGTCTCCTCCTTGCCTATTTTGATGCCTTCAATTTCTTTTTCTTCTCTAATTGCTACTGCTAGTGTTTCTAGTACAATGTCAAATAGTAGAGGTGATAATGGGCATCCTTGTTTCACTCCTGATCTTATTGGGAACGCATCTAGTTTATCCCCATTGCAGATGATATTAGCTGATGGTTTTAGATATATACTGTTTATTATTTTTAGGAACGATCCTTCTATTCAAAACTGACTATATTCTTAAAAGGGAAAGTATGGTCATTCAACAAATAGAAGAATTCCAAGAATTTGTAAAGAAAAGACCAGACCTGAACAGAAAATCTGATGTCCAAGAACTCAAGAGAATCATCAAAAGGTAATTAAAAAGAGGGAAAAAAGAAAAACAAAACAACTCAAAAACCCTTTTTTTAAGAGACTCAATAAGTTAAAATGATATGTATCCCAATAAGAAAAGAGGTCACTGGTAACTCTTAAAAATTGTTATCACCTGGGCAGCTAGAAGAATTACACTTAGACATAACAGTGACAAACTGTATAGGATGAAATAATAAGACATAAATAAGTATATAGATATATGTATGCATAAATACATATACATGTATATATATAAATACAACTAGAGCTGAAAAAGAGGCTAATACTAAAAGAAATGGTAAAATAAATAAAAGGGGGTAAATTTATATGTCACAAAGAAGCTCAGGGGAGGGGAGAACTTTAATACACTGGAAGGGTAAATAGGTTGGATATAGGAAATACTCAACTCTTACATGCACTGAAATTGACCCAAAGAGGGAAGAACAATCCAATACATTGGGGCAGAGAATAGATTCGTGCCCTATAGGGGAGTAGAAGGGTAACAAATGGACTGGTGGGGAGGGAAGCAGTATAAGGGAGGGAGAGGGTGGGGGGTAGTTTTAAAAAGACTGCAAAGAAAATAAGGGGGGAATAAGAAGGGAGGGGGGTATAAAGGGAAGTAAAATAAGGGTGGGAACTAGGGGGACTGATTAAAAATAAACATTGGTGTAGAAGGAAATAGTGAAAGAAGAAAAGGTAGGACTAGGAGTAGAAATCAAAATGCTGGGAAATACACAGCTAGTAATCATAACTCTGAATGTGAATGGAATGAACTCACCCATAAAACACAAGCGAATAGCAGAGTGGATTAGAATCCAAAACCATACCATATGCTGTCTACAAGAAACACACATGAGGAAGGTAGATATGCATAGGGTGAAGGTAAAAGGATGGAGCCAAATCTATTGGGCATCAACTGATAAAAAGAAGGCAGGAGTCACAATCATGATATCCGACAAAGCCAACGTAAAAATAAATTTAGTTAAAAGAGACAGGGAAGGTAATTACATCCTGATAAAAGGCAGTATAGACAGTGAGTAAATATCAGTACTCAACATGTATGCACCAAATGGCATAGCATCCAAATTTCTAAAGGAGAAACTAGTGGAGCTCAAGGATGAAATAGATAGAAAAACCATACTTGTGGGAGACCTGAGCCTTCCTCTATCTGAACTAGATAGATCAAACAAAAAAAAAATAAATAAGAAAGAGGTAAGAGAAGTGAATGAAATCTTAGAAAAATTAGAGTTAGTAGATATGTTGAGGAAAATAAATAGGGACAAAAAGGAACACACCTTCTTTTCAGCAGCACATGGCACATCCACAAAAATTGACCATGTATTAGGGCATAAAAACATTGCAAACAAGTGCAAAAGAGCAGAAAAAATAAATGCAACCTTCTCAGATCACAATGCAATGAAAATAATAATTAGTAAGGGTACAGGGAGAGGTAAATAAAAAATAATTGGAAAATAAATAATACAACTCTCCAAAACCAATTAGCCGAAGAACAAATAATAGAAACAATTAATAACTTCATTGAAGAATATGACAATGATAAGACATCCTTTCAAAACCTATGGGATGCAGCCAAAGCAATACTCAGGGGGAAATTTATTTCCTTGATCTCATATATTAACAAATTAGGGAGGGCAGAGGTCAATGAATTGGGCATGCAAATTAAAAAATTAGAAAGTGAACAAATTAAAAATTATCAGGTGAAGACTAAATTAGAGATCCTAAAAATCAAAGGGGAAATTAATAAAATTGAAAGTCAAAGAACTACTGATTTAATAAATAAGACTAGAAGCTAGTACTTTGAAAAAACAAATAAAATAGACAGTACTGGTCAGTCTAATTAAAAAAATGAAAGAAGAAAACCAAATTGACAGTATCCAAGAAGAAAAGGGAGACCTCACCTCTAATGAAGAGGAAATTAAGGCAATCATTAAAAACTATTATGCCCAATTATATGGCAAGAAATATGGCAATGCAGGTGATATGGATGAATACTTAAAAAATAGAAATTGCCTAGAATAACAGAGGAAGAAATAGATTACATAAACAAACCCATATCAGAAAAAGAAATTGAACAAGCCATCCAAGAACTCCCTAAGAAAAAATTCACAAATGAATTCTATCAAACATTCAAAGAACAAGTAATCCCAATATTACACAAACTATTTTATAGAATAAGCAAAGGAGTTGTACCAAATTCATTTTACAACACAAATATGGTACTGATCCCCAAACCAGGCAGGTCAAAAACAGAGAAAGAAAACTATAGACCAATCTCCCTAATGAATATAGAAGCAAAAATCTGAAATAGGATACAAGCAAAAAGACTCCAGTCAGTCATCACAAGGTAATTCACTATGACCAGGTAGGATTAATACCAGGAATGCAAGGATAGTTTAATATTAGGAAAACCATCCACATATTTGACCATATTAATAAGCGAACCGACAAAAATCATATGATTATCTCAATAGATGCAGAAAAAGACTTTGATAAAATACAACACCCATTCCTATTTAAAACACTAGAAAGTATAGGAATTGAAATGCCTTTCCTAAAAATAATAAACAGTATATATCTAAAACCATCAGCAAACATGATAAGCAATGGGGATAAATTAGAAGCCTTCCCAATAAGATCAGGAGTGAAACAAGGATGCCCATTATCACCTCTATTATTTAACATTGTACTAGAAACACTAGCATTAGCAATTAGAGAAGAAAAAGAAATTGAAGGTATTAAAATTGGCAATGAGGAGACCAAGCTATCACTCTTTGCAGATGATATGATGGTCTACTTAAAGAATCCTAGACAATCAACCAAAAAGCTAGTCGAAATAATCAACAACTTTAGCAAAATTGCAGGATACAAAATAAACCCACATAAGTCATAAGCATTTCTACATATCTCCAATCCATTTCAGCAGCAAGAATTAGAAAGAGAAATTCCATTTAAAACCACCCAAGACAATATAAAATACTTAGGAATCTATCTGCCAACACAAACATAGGAACTATATGAACACAACTACAAAACACTCTCCACACAATTAAAACTAGATCTAAACAAATGGAAAAACATTGATTGCTCATGGGTAGGGTGAGCTAACATAATAAAAATGGCAATCCTGCCTAAATTAATTTACTTATTTAGTGCTATACCATTGAACTACCAAAATTTTTTTTTTTACTGAATTAGAAAAAACATAACAAAGTTCATTTGGAAGAACAAAAGATCAAGGATATCCAGTGAAATCATGAAAAAAAAATGCAAAGGAAGGAGGACTTGCAGTCCCAGATCTCAAACTAATAAAGCAGTGGTCATCAAAACAATTTGGTACTGGCTAAGAGACAGAAAGGAGTATCAGTGGAATAGACTTGGGGTAATTGACCTCAGCAAGACAGTCTATGATAAGCCCAAAGATCCCAGTTTTAGGGACCAAAACCCAGTATTTGATAAAAACTGCTGGGAAAATTGGAAGACAGTGTGGGAGAGATCAGGTTTGGATCAACATCTCACACCCTACACCAAGATAAACTCAGAATAGGTGAATGACCTGTATATAAAGAAGGAAACTATAAGCAAATTAGGCGAACACAGACTAGTATACTTGTCATATCTTTGGCAAAGGAAAGACTTTAAAACCAAGTAAGAGCTAGAAAAAAATCACAGAATGTAAAATCAATAATTTTGATTACATCAAATTAAAAAGTTTTTGTACAAACAAAATTAATGCATCCAAAATTAGAAGGGAAGCAACAAATTGGGGAAACAATGTTCATTACAAAAACCTCTGACAGAGGTCTAATTACTCAGATTTATAAAGAGGTAACCAATTGTACATAAAAAATCAAGCCATTCTCCAATTGATAAATGGGCAAGGGACATGAATAAGCAATTTTCAGTTAAAGAAATCAAAACTATTAATAAGCACATGAAGAAGTGTTCTAAATCTCTTATAATCAGAGAAATGTAAATCAAAACAACTCTGAGGTATCACCTCACACCTAGCAGATTGGCTAACATGACAGCAAAAGAAGGAGGGGGTGTGGCAAAGTTGGGACATTAATGCATTGCTGGTGGAGTTGTGAATTGATCCAACCATTCTGGAGGGCAATTTGGAACTATGCCCAAAGGGTGATAAAAGACTGTCTGCCCTTTGATTCAGCCATAGCACTGCTGCGTTTGTACCCCAAAGAGATAATAGGAAAAAGACGTGTACAAGAATATTCATAGCTGTACTCTTTGTGGTGGCAAAAAATTGGAAAAAGAGGGGATGCCCTTCAATTGGGGAATGGCTGAGCAAATTGTGGTATATGTTGTTGATGGAATACTATTGTGCTAAAAGGAATAATAAAGTGGAGGAATTCCATGGCGACTGGAACAACCTCCAGGAAGTGATGCAGAGCAAAAGGAGCAGAACCAGGAAAACATTGTACACAGAGACTGATACATTGTGGTACAATCAAATACAATGGACTTCTCCATTAGTGGCGATGCAGTGATCCAGAACAACTTGGAGTGATCTATGAGAAAGACCACTATCGACCTTCAGAGGAAAAACTATGGGAGCAGAAACAGAAGAAAAACAACCGCTTGAATACATGGGTCAAGGGGATATGGTTGGGGATGTAGACTCTAAATGAACATCCTAGTGCAAACAATAGCATGGAAATAGGTTCTGATCAAGGACACAAGTAATATCCAATGAAATTGTTCATCGGCTGTGGGAAGGGTGGATGGAGGGAAGGGAGGTAAATAAAGTGATTATTGTAACCAAAAAATACAATAAAATTACTTAAAAAAAAACCCAGAAGGAATGGATCATTTTGGAGACAGGTTATTAGGCTGGATGTGGATTATTTTACTCCCCAAACAGCCAAATTTTTAGTCAATGAATTTGAAAATTGTTGTTAAAGAGAAGCCTCACTTCTACGGCTCCTTGGAATAGGATTTAAATTCACAGGATAATAGATCTGAAGCTGGAAGGGAATTTAGAGATCACCCAACCTAATTTTACTCTCACATTTTACAGATGAAGAAACTGAGGCTCAGAGGGCTTAAGCTACTTGCTCAAGGTTTCACAGGGAGAAAGGGGTAGAGGCAGGTATTGATCCCCTGTTCTGATTCCTCCTTAAAGACACAAGGCCATTATTACGAAGATCCAGAATTTTGCTCTGCTGAAATACTTCAATGCTCTCCAGACCTATTAAGAGATCTAGGCTTGCAGGGTCATATTCTACATGGACGAGGCTCCCAGAAAGAGATGAGCTCTAACTGTGGGAGACTTCCTGAAACCAAGGGAAAACCATATTTCAAAGTCTGGGTCTGCAGAAGAGTCTGCAGGTTCTGAGTTTATACTCAAGTCCAACACTTGCTCACAACTACTGCTTTGAGGAGGAATGGCGTGCAGCCAAGGATAAATAAGACAAAATTGACTGTCCACGTGGAGGTAGCAGGAGCTTTGGAGATGGAAGGTGAGTGATTGTGAGGGGTGGTAAGTGGACTGAGCTAGGTATGAGGCAACAAACAGTCAAGGGGCAGTCCCAAAAGTTCATAGCTTCTTAGGCTCTTACGATTTTAGTACATTTAAATATTTAATGTTTATCATATTTGTCATGTAATACATTTATCATAATATTTTTTGTCCTTAATGAATTAAGGCAAGTTTGGAGTCTCAATAGAGCACTATTTTCCCACCAGATCCTGTTAAATACCTCCACTTCCTCCAATAGGACCTTATATTGCATGAATTCAAGGCCTTTCACCATTCTATGTACCATTCTTAGGACATATCCTAGCTTCTCAATGTCTTTACTGAAACCTTGTATCCAGAACAGAAAACAGAAAACAATACCCTAAATGTGGTCCGAGAGACTCAATGTACGAGGGAGACAATCACTTCTATTGCTCTGAATGCCACAGCTTAGCAAAAGCACCATAAATTTGCACTGATATCCCAGACTTCTCATTACAATAGAAATAAGGATTCCAAAGGCAAAAATGTGCCTTTGAAAGTTGACATATTTCATGTACCTACCTGTAAAGGCACATCTGGGTCCATAGTCAATTTGGGAACTTTGTCAGCCCAAGGCAAAAATTTCCTGGTCTTGGGGTCAAGATAATAATCGAAAACTGTTCCCTGGGATGGAAACTTGACTGCTTTCATCTGTTTGAGCCACCAGCGACTGAATTCAGTAGGATAGTCTGAAAGCTAAGAAGAATAAATACAAAGGGTCACTGGATAGGCTACGATGACATTATAGCAGTATCAAGTGAGTGAGTGAATGAATGAATGAATGAATGAAATAAGTCTTCAACAACTCAACACAAATCCTGTTGGACACTCAAAGTTTCTATTGAGCCAACCCACGACTACCAATGAATCCTTTAGCATCAATCCCACTAATTCTTTATATGTGTAGATTGAGAGAGGGGTAGAACAATTAATTTTAAAAAAAAGGCATATAAAGACAAGAGATTATGCCATGGAAGTATATGCCTGAATCAGAGCCACGGAATCTCAAAGTTGGGAAGCACACTACAGGCCATCTAGAGTCAATAATAACTACCCAGGATGCTCTCTACAACATTCCAAACAAGTTGTTTTGTAGAATTTTCAAGAAAACCTGAGGACCTAGACACAGTTCTGTCTGGAAGAGGGGATTCTCTGGGGCATCACAGAAATGTGACAAAGATCTAGAACTTGGAAATTGGTGCTATTCTGGATATAGTGGATGCAATGTCTAGAAGGGATTTTTTCTCCTAGCCTGGATCTCAGAGCAGGTTGAGACTGACAGTACCCTATGGTCACATCATCATTACAGCTCTCATATCAGTCTCAGAGCAACCCTGTAGGGGAGGCTCTACAGGTACCACAATCCCCATTGTACAAGTAAGGAAAAAGAGAGATCTTTTCTGAATCTGAATCTCCATTGCCTGCTGCCAAATGGGAAAAAGGAAGGAAATGAGAAAAGGATGAGAGAGAGAGAGAGAGAGAGAGAGAGAGAGAGAGAGAGAGAGAGAGAGAGAGAGAGAGAGAGAGGAGGGAGGGAGAAGTAGAAGAAGGAGAAAAAGAGGAAAAGGGAGAGAGATAGAGATGGAGGGAGGGAGGGAGAGAGAGAGGAAGGAAAAAAGAAGGGAATAAGGGAGGAAAGAAAGCTAGCAAGAAAACAAGCAAGGAAGGAAGGCAGGAAGGAAAGAAGGAAAGAAAAAAGTAAGGAAAGAAAGGGGAAGAGGAGAGAAGAAAGAAAGCAAACAAACAGGAAGGAAGAAAAGAGAAAGAAAGAAATAAGGAAGGAAGGAAGAATCTTTTTGTCTTCCTCAGTTATATATCTTCTCTGGTCTTGCATTTTCACTCCCCCATCCCACACTCCCCTGTTCTCCTTTTTATTGGGCCATCTAGAATCTCTTCCCTACTTCTGGGTTAGATTGCAGACATGACTATTGAGACTTGTGAAGGTCCTGAGTAGAAGGGGAAAAAAGCATGTTGCATTTGGAAGCTGAGCATCTAGTTTCAGATCTTGGCTCTACTCTCTACCATATAACTCTGGACAAGTAATTCCCCTCTCCATGCCTCTGTTTACTGGTCTATAAAACAAAGATAATGGGACTAGATGGTATGTAAGATTGTATCACTGAATATGTGATTCTATGAATTAAAGAATGAAAAATTCAGTCAGTTCAACAAGGATTTATTAAGGGCCTACTCTGTGGCAGGCTCTGAAGATACAAAGTCAAAGAAGAGTCCCAGGTCAATCAAGGAGTGGAATGGAGAAGAGCCAAGTCCCGGCAGTGACCACTTGTCATTAGAACCTGCTGCAATTCAATATTCTTGAAGTAGAGACATTAGTCAGCAATGAGCTACTCTGAGGCTCATAGGAATCCTGTCCAAAAAGCGGACATGGAGTTGGTCATCTCCACTCAAGCTGTTTTGGAGAATGTTTCATTCAGATACAGTTGGCCCCAGATCCCTGTCTCTAGCAGCATCAGTAGAAGGCTCTTCTCTATGAAGGTCCCTGCCCCTGCCCTAGAACTCATCAACACCATGTCCTGCTCTGCCCTGAAGCACCAGCAACTGCATCTAGGCTTTCTACCCTGGAGACCACATTTGGATAGGGCAGAAAGACTCAGTTATCAGAATCTTTCCTTGTCTAATCCAAATGAGCTGGAAGTGATGTCTGGAGTCATCTAGCCTCATTCCTCATTTTACAGAGGAGAAAACTGAAGCCAAAGATCAGTCAGTGGCAGGAAGTATCAGAGCTTGAACTGAAACCCAGACTGTCAATCCAGATATAGAATTCTTTCCACTGTACCTTCCTGGTCCCCAAAGAGAATGGACAAAATTCAAGAGGCACAGGAAGAATCACTTGATTAACAAGAAGTAATACTCTCTCCTCAAAAGAGAATAAAGCCCATTTGTGCACATAGTTGTGAGAAGGAAATCACACATGGTTCCTTCTTGGGTGATAATGGTCCAGCAGAAAGATGGCCACACCTGAAACTCACCTCCATCCCCAAGCTATACAGAGACCCTTTGATAGTAAAGCACTAAACTATTCTTGCAATTTAATCCAATCCAATGAGTATTTACCAATCATATCCTATGTAGAAGGCACCTAGGTAAGGCACTGGCGTGCTGACAATGGTTAAAGGAGAGGCATGCTGGGAGCTAAGATGGTGGAGGAAATGTTGCCCCAATCCCTAATCCCTACACACACACACACACACACACACACACACACACACACACACACACTAAATTGCCTCAAAACAAAGGAAAACTAGAGGAACATGTCTCATCTCACTGGTAAGGAGAGAGTAGTCTGGGCAACACAGCATCCATGAGAACTTGCAGAACTTGGAGCAGCCCAACATGCCATGACTTTGCCAGAGGCCATGAAGCTGCAGAATGGGTAGGAATCTGGCCTGAACCACCCTACATAAGTATAGAAGGCACAAAAGGAAGGAAATACCTGAAGCCCCAAGAGAGCAGAGAGGAACACTGGCTAAATTACAGGTTTCCCTGCCTTTCCACGTGGCAGCAGAACTCAGAGTAAGGGACCAGCCCAGTCCATGAAACAACAGAAGAATGCCTAACACAGGGTAGTGAATATAGAGGGACAAAACAGCTGCGAACTTACCCAGAGCAAGCCAGAAGAGCTATCTCCTTGAGAGGCACACTGAGAAATGAAAGCAACCTAGTCTACCCCAAGTACCAGTGAAGAATACTCAACAAGCTTGGAACAGTGTGCCCTCTATCTCAGTAACAGAGCAGCTAAATAAAAATAAAAAAAAGAGAAATAAAATAACAGGGGCAAAGGGCTGGGTATGGGGATAAATAGGAAAATGAGCAAAAGTGTGGAAGAGAGGAATTGGGAAGCATGCAAAGAGGCAGAAGCAGTGGCTGAGTGGTGACATGTCAGTCAAATGAAGGTTCTATTTGGAATGTTACCAGGAGAAACAGCTGGAGGCAAAGCCAACTGCTGGCTGGACCCTGGTTACCTTATTGCCTTGAAGGAAGGAAGAAGGCTGTTGTCTCTGGTGATTTGAAGGTAGAAGAAAGAAGGACAATAGTCCAGATATCTCTGACTTGCTCTGTTGATGATAGTGACTGAACTTCCAGACCTCTCAGACATTCCTCTCAATTTGAAACTATATCCCAATATCCTCCAACCTAAGGCTCACTGTAGTATTAGGGAAATTCTCAACTCTCTTACCTCCATTCTCTATCCTTTCCTGTCTTCCCCAAATAAACCCTTACTTAAGATAAAGAAGAGAAAGAGTATTTCATGTGAAACATCATAAACTTACCCCTGAGTGATTTAGAAAAAAGAAGAAAGGGGATAGGGGAAGCTGAAGGGAGGAAGAGGGAGGAAGGGAGGTATAGAGGGAGGAGGGAATAGACAAAAGAAAGAAGATGACTGCCTGGTCTTTAGTTATTAATCACCAGAGACAACAGATTCCTTCCTTCCTTCCTTCAAGGCAACAAGGTAACCAGGGTCCAGCCAGCAGTTGGCTTTGCCTCCAACTGTTTCTCCTAGTAACATTCCAAATAGAACCTTTGTTTGACTGACAGGTCACCACTCAGCCACTGCTTCTGCCTCTTTGCATGCTTCCCAATTCCTCTCTTCCACAAAAGGAAAAAAAACCAAACCAAACAACTCTGATCTTAGAAAGTTACTTTAGTGACCGAGAAGACCAAAATTTGAACTCTCAAACAAAAGTTGACAACAGTGCCAGAAAAGAAAAATGTGAAGCCCTGAAGGAAAGTGCAAAAGGATGTCAGATCCCAAAGGAACTTCTGGAAGAACTTGAAAAGAAGTTAAAAAGCCAAGTAATAAGAGAATTGACAGAAAAACTCAATAGCTGGAAAATTTTCACTGAAGAAATAAACTTCCTAAATGCTAAAATAGGCCAAAAGGAAAGGGAGGTACAAAACTACATTGAAGAGAACAATTCCCTAAGGAATATAATTGACCAAAAGGAAATGGAAGCAAAAAAAACTGAAGAAAACAATTCTTTAAAGATGGAAAAGGAAACACAAAAACTCAAGGAAGAAATGAAATTATTAAAAATCAGAAATGGACAAATAGGAAATAATGAAACCATAAAACATCAGGAGACAATAAGAAAAAAATTAAAAAGGAAAAAAATGGAAGAAAATTTAAATTACCTTATTGGAAAAATGATTGACTTGGATAATAGATCTAGGAAAGATAATCTAAGAATCATCAGACTACCTGAGAGCTGTGACCAGAATAAGAACTTGGACACTATAAGAAAGAAATCATCAGGGAAAATTTCCTGAAATTCTCAAACAAGAAGGAAAAATAGAAATTGAGAGAATCCATCAATTACCTTCTGAAAGAGACCCCCAAATAAAATACTCCATGACTATTATAGCCAAATTCCAGAACTCCTAGGCCAAAGAAAAAGTACTATAAGCAGCTAGAAGAAAACAATATAAATCTCGTGAAGCCGCAAACAGGATTACACAGAATATCCTGGTTAGCTGGGCATGATAGGGAAGGGTCCCTCTGTCACTGGGCCCCACTTCTGGGGGGCCTTGCCCAGCATCCCTGGTGTCCTCAGAAGTGTTCTGTTGATGCTGTGCATATGTCTTTGAGAACTCATTGGCTTCTACTCCCATTGCCCTGCTCTTGCTTGCTTTCTCCTCTTCATTTGATGTGACTCCTTTGTGTGCCAGGCCCTGTCCCCTCCAGCTTCTCTGCTCCCAACACTCCTGCTCACCCACATTCCAGCCTAGTCCTGCCTCCCCCAGGCTCCCACCCCAGCACCTGTTTTTCCCCCCTCTTTTCCCTCTGTGGGCAGCCTCCCAGATCCAGCGAGCCCCTGCTAGGACTCTTTCACCCTTTGTTCTTGCTCCAGTCCAGCTATGTGTCCACAGACCTCATTTCTCCTCATGGCAAAGACACATCTGAGTCATAGCTTCCCCCTCTCCCACTCTGAAGATGAGGGGGATTGAATTCCAGGTGCTAGGGCTACAGGCCTCAGTCCTCCAGTCAATGTTCTGTCCACTGAGACCCCCTTCCTCCCTATGGCCAAGCTCATTCCCATAACAGAGGTTTGGACAGAAAGGAGTTCTCTCTTCTTAGCCCTCCTGTGTCCCTGGGTCCTGTTTCTCAGTCCTGCTAGCCAAAGTACCTTGCCTGGGCTCAGCTGCTCTCTTGGTTGGGCTATGGATAGGGGGGGAGTTGCTGTTGGATTTTTCATTCAATAAACTGGTGGTTTCTTACCAAAAAAAGTCCCGAGACATAGCAAAAACCCCATGATTTAGAATTATATATATATATATTTTTTTTTAAACTGGCAATACAGTGAAGCCATGATAAGTGAATTGCAATATAATGAGGGATGACTGTAATCATAACTGTGAATGTGAATAAGATGAACTCATTCATAAAATGGAAAAGAATAGCAGAGTGGTTTAAAAATCTGAACCCCATAATATTCTGTGTATAAGAAACACATTCAGAATAGGGAGACAGAGGCAATTTAAACTTAAAAAAGCAGGAGTTGTAATCATAATTTCAGACAAAGCAAAAGTAAAAATTGATCTAATCAAAAGACATCAAGAAGGAAATTACATCATGATAAAATGCATTATATAGAATGAAACAATATCAATATTTAACATATATGGACCAAATGGCATAGTATCCAAATTCTTTAAGAAAAAGCTTCAGAAGTTACAGGAAAAAACAGATAATAAAATGTTACTAATTGGAGACCTCAACCTTCTCCCTTACAGAAATAGATAAATCCAACCAAAAAATAAACAAGAAATTAAGAAGGTAAGTAGAACTTTAGAAAAGCTGGATATGATAGACCTCTGGAGAAAACTGAATGGGATTAGGAAGGAATACACCCTGTTCTCTGTAGTAACCTTCACAAAAAACAACCACATAATAGGGAATAAAAACTTCACATCCAAATGTAGAAAAGCAGAAATATTAAACACATACTTTTCAGACCATAATGCAATAAAAATTATACTCAACGAATAGCAGCAAAAAAGAAAGGCTAAAAGTTAATTGGACATTAAATAATTTTATCCTTAAGAATGGATGGTTCAAAGAACATATCATAGAAAAAATTCCAAAATTTCATTACAGAAAATGACAATGAGAAGAAAACATATCAAAATTTATGGGATGCAGTTTAAACAGTACTTAAGAGAGAAATTCATATTTCTTAATGATTATACTAATACATTAGAGAAAGAATAGATCAATGAATTGGGCATGCATCTAAAAAAAAACTAGAAAAAGACAAATGAAAAATCCCCAGTTAAGTGCCAGATTACAAAACCTGAAAAGCAAGGGAGAGATTAATAAAATTGAAATAAAAAATTGAACTAATAAATAAGACAAGTACTTGGTTTTTGAAAAAAATAAAATAAACCATTAACTTGATTTAAAAAAAGAAAGAAGAAATCAAATTTCCAGTATCAAAAATGAAAAAAAGTGGAAATCACAATCAAAGAAGAAATTAAAGCAATTATTGGAAGTTATTTTTGCTCAACTATGTGCCAATAAATATGATAATATAAGTGAAATAGATAAATACTTGCAAAAATATAAACAACATAGATTAACAAAAAGGGAACTAGAATACTTAAACAACTTTATCACAGAAAAAGAAATTGGACAAACTATCAAAGAACTTCCTAAGCAAAAGGCTCCTAAGTCAGAGGGATTCTCAAGGAATTTTATAAAAAATTCAAAGAGCAACTAACTCCAATACTACATAAACTGAAAATTAGGGGAAGAGGAAATCCTTTTTTATATACACAAATATGGTATGGATAGCTAAGCCAAGAAGAGATAAAAGAGATAAAACAGGAAAGAAAACTATAAACCAATCTCCTTAATGAACATTGATATAAAATATTTAAATATAACACTAGGAAGAGATTACAACAATTTATCATAGGAATCATTCACCATGATGAGGTGAGTTTTATACTAGGAAAGTAGGAATGGTTCAATATTAGGAAAACCATTAACATAACTGACCACAACAAAACCAAAAAAAATTCATATAATTGTTTCAATAAATGCAGAAAAAAGCATTTGAGAAAATAAAACACCCATTGCATATAAAAGCAATGAAATAAGGGTAACCTTCCTTAAAGGGAAAAAATGGTATCTATCTAAAACAATTAGCAATCATTTTCTGTAATGGTAAAAGACTAAGTCATTTCCCAAAAAAGATTAGGGGTAAAGCAAGGATGCCTATTATCACCAGTATTATTTAATATTGTACTAAAAATGCTCACTATAGCAATAAGAATAGGAAAAGAAATAGAAAGAATTAGAATAGATAATAAAGAAACAAAATTATCACTCTTTGTTGATGATATGATGGCATGCCTAGAGAACCAAAGAGAATCAACAAAAAAACTAATAGAAAAAATGAACAACTTCAGCAAAATCAGAGGATATAAAAGTAAGCCACATAAATTATTAGCATTTCTGTTTAATACCAAGAAAATTCAATGATAAGAGATTAAAAAGAGAAGCCCATTCAAAATAGCTGTAGACAATATAAAATACTAGAGGTATATCTATCAAAAACAAAAACAGCAAAGCATGTTTCACACTAAAATCAGACCCAAATAACTGGGAAAATATTAATAGCTCAAGGATAGATCAAGTCAATATATGTAGAAAGATAATCCTACCTATATTAATTTATCTATTCAGTGCCATATCAATCAAGTTACCCAAAAATTATTTCATAAAACTTGAAAAAATAACAACAAAGTTTATCTGGAAGAAAAAAAGTCAAGAATATCAATAGAATTAGTGGGAAAAAATACAGACAAAGGAGGCATACCATATCTTAAACTAAACTATGAAGTGGCAGTCATCAAAAAAATCTGGTACTGGCTAAGAAATAGTGTGATATTACATATAATCGATAAAATAAAATATCTTAAAAAAAAGAAATAGGAGTGATGGATCAATGAAATAGATTAGGCAATGGTGACATGGTCTTTGATGTTCATAGTAACTTAGTGTTCAATAAACCCAAAGATACCTGTGTTTGAGGAAAGAACTTATTATTTGACAAAAACTGCTGGAGAAACTGGAAAGCAGTATGGCAGAGACTTGGCATGGATCAACATCTCACACCAAACCCTAGGATAAAGTGAAAATGGATACTTGATCTAGAAATAAAGGTGAAACCATAAACAAATTAGGGGAACATGGAAAAGTTTACTTGTCAGACTTAATGATAAGGGAAGAATTTATGGTCAAATCAGACACAGAGAACATTAGAAATGAAATATAGAATTTTAATTACATTAAAAGTTTTTGTACAAATAAAATCAATGCAACCAAGATTAGAAGGGAAACAACAAATCTAGAAAAAAATGTTTAGCAAGACTCAGTGACAAAAGACTCATCTTTCAAATATATAGAGAAAAGAATCAAATTTATAAGAACAACAATGATTCCCCAATAAAAAAAAATAGTCAAGGGATATGAATATCCAAAGGAATATTGAAAAGTATTCCAAATTACTATTGATTAGAGAATTCAAATTTTAAAAACTCTGAAATATTGCTTCACACCTACTAGACTGGTTGACATGACCAAAAAGGAAAAAGATAAATGTTGGGGGATGTGAGAAAATTGGGATACTAATGCTCTGTTAGTGGAACTGTGAACTGTTCTGGAGAGCAATATGGAACCAGGCTCAAAGGGCTACAAAATTATATATATGCTTTGACATAGCAATACCACCATATGTCAAAGAGATCAGAGAAAAGGGAAAAGGACCTAGGTGTACCAAAATATTTTTAGCAGGTCTTCTCTGGAAACTGAGGGAGTATCTATCACTTGGGGAATAGATGAACAAGTTGGGGTATATGGTTGCAATGGAATACTATTGTGCCATAAAGAATGAGGAACAGCATGAGTTTAAAAAAAAAACAAAAACCCTGGAAAGACTTATATGAACTGATGCAAAGTGAAGCAAGCAGAACCAGGAGACTAGTGTATAGTAATGGAAATACCATGAAACAATCAACTGTAAAGGATGAAACCATTATCAGAAAAGCAAGTCTCCAAGATAACAACAAAGGACTCATGATGAAAATGTTATCCATAGCCAAAGAAGGAACTGTTGGAGGTTGACTGCAGATTTCAAAGCATGCCATCTTCCACTATATTTCCTTCATGAGATTTCTATTTTGTGTATAATATGTGACTTCCATCAAAATAAGAGCAATACAGAAATATGTATTATATGAAAGTATGGATATAACCTATATCATAGTATTCATTTCCTTGGGGGGGTAGGGAGAGAGAACATTTGAATTCTAAAATGTCAAAAAACAAAGACCAAGAATTGTTTGTACCTCTAACTGAAAAAGAAAACAAATGCCAAAAATTGTTTCAAAATGTAACTGAAAAAAATAAAAACAATTAAAAAACAGTCAAAGGAGAGACTCTCCTTTGCTGTCAATCTGGTTTCCAGGGAGGAGCCCCTGGGATTTATTTGGGAGGATGGCTGATATAACCAAGTTAATTATAGAACACAGCTTCAGTAACCTAGTGACAAGGAGTGGAGCCCCACTGGGGCATGAGTGACCTCATCAAGTTATTTTAGGTTCTTGCCTCATCCTAGCCAGAGTAGAACAAAGAGAAAAAAGCCTTCAAGGATGGATTGCTGCTTCTGCATCCTCTCCAGGGTCCTGGGGAAGGAGACCTGGGGTCTGAACATAGCCACAATTTAGTGGTGAGGCATTCAAAAATGCATGTAAGGGTTTGAGGACCTAATGATAGGGGCCTGTGGGAAGAAAGGGGATGGGGAAGGGAGAGAAGATATTTTACACAGTGAGCAAACACGAGGCAGCAAAAGCACCTAATTATTTTGTGATTATCTCATACATACCTATTTAGGAACATGCTTTCTCCTCCTTCAGAAAGGAAACTCCTTGAGGGAAGGAACTGGTTTTGCATTTTTGTCTTCCTCGGAGTCCCCCTGAGTGCCAGCGCTTAGGCTGGCACAGAGTAAGGCTTAATAAAAGCCTGAATGATTGCATAGCTAGATAGCAGAGTGGATCGATCAATTGCTGGACTTGGAATCAAGGAGCTCTGAGTTCCTCATTTCCTCAGATGCTTACTAGCCATTGGACCCCAAGCAAGCCCTTACACTCTGAGATAATAATGGTGCCTGGCCCACAGTGCAGCCCTGAGAATCAAATATGGATGAGCTTTGCAATATTTAAAGCTTCCATAAATGTTGACTGCTATTATCCTATGTTCAGGACACACCTCCAGGATGCAGGAAAGGTCACAGCTGAAGACACTGACTACAACCCAGGAAATAGCCCTGGATTTGCAGCCAGAGGACCTGCAGCCAAGTCCCAGCTCTATGAATCACCAGCTGCGAGGAACAGAGCTTTCAGTCCATCTCCTCAGCCTTGTTTCCTCATCTAAGAAGTGAACAAGGGGGCAGCTGGGTGGCTCAGTGGATTGAGAGCCAAGCCTAGAGATGGGATGACCTAGGTTCAAATCTGGCCTCAGCCACTTCCTAGCTGTGTGACCCTGGGCAAGTCACTTAACCCCCATTGCCTAGCTCTTACCACTCTTCTGCCTTGGAGCCAATACACAGTATTGACTCCAAGACGGAAGGTAGGGGTTTTATATAAAAAAAAAAGAAGTGAACAAGAGGATGAAACCTGCCCACAGTTCTCCAGCTGATGAACAACAAAGGCAGGAGGGGAGCCCAGGACTCTCTAGACTCCACAATTGGTTCTTTCCACTATGTCACCTCCTGCAGTCCTGGAAAAAGGGGTGACATGGCTAGAAGATGGTTACTGGACCTGGTAGTAGCTGGTTTCAAATGCTGACTCAGACACTTGCTAGTTGACTCCGATCAATTTACTTAATCTCCCTTATCCTCAGTTTCCTCATCTGTAAAAATAAAGGATTGGTCTCCATGGCCTCTGAGGGCCTTCCAGCTCTAGGCCTATGAGCTTAGAAGATGATCACCAAGCTCAGCTCTGTAAAAGTGGATAACAAGATGATAGATTTAAAATCAGAAGGAAGCTCAGAGGTCATCTAGTCCAATGTTTCATTGTCCAAATGAGGACTGGGTCCAGAGAGAGTGTGACTTACCCATGGTCACATAGGTAGTAAATGATAGAATCAAGATTTGAACCCATATTCTCAGACTCCAAAACAAGGGTGGTTTTCACTGTAGAGTGCTATCACATATCTTTGAATAAATTATTCTAGGGCCTGGTACTTTTTATCAGAAAAATATTTTGTATGTATGTGTGAAGGAGAGTGAGGCAAGAAGAGGGGGACAGAGCAGGAGAGGGAAAGGGAAAGAGAGGAAGGAGAGAGAAAGAGAGAGAAAGGGAAAAGGAGGAAGAAGGAAAGGGAAAGGAAAGGAAGAGAGAAACCTATTTTGAAATAGTTTGGAACCCTACTAGTGGCCCTCACTTTATCCTAGGGTCATGATATGTTGCTATCTGATCCCAGATATGGCCAGATTGACCCCTCTTCCTGGCTCTCCTAGTATGTAACTTTTCTGAGAGCAAAGAAGTGGTCGATCAGTGCCCTTCTTCCCTTCCAGAGTCTTTCCAAACCCAACTCCAGCTGTCTAAGAAAAAGAGAAAGCAGGTGAAGCATGATTCAGATTCCTCCTTCTTCTGTCCACATGCTGAGAGCTCCATGCTAATGCCTTCAGCAGCTTTGGCATCTCTCCACTTCTCTCCAAGCCTGGACAGCAGCTGCCTTGCTGAAGGGCCAGGGGAAGGAAGGAACTCTCCTCTTTACTCTCTCTCTCTCTCTCTTTCTCTCTCTCTCTCTCTCTCTGTCTCTCTCTCTCTCTGTTTCTCTCTGTCTCTCTCTGTCTCTCTCTCTCTGTCTCTCTCTGTCTCTCTCTCTCTCTCTGCCTCTCTCTCTCTCTCTCTCAAGATATAATAGTCATCTCCAGACTTGGAGACAGCATGGAGCTGATTTAGCATCTTACTTTTAACAATTCGAAGCTGGATGATCATCAGCAAGTCCTCACCTTAACTGAGCCTCCTTTTCTCACCCTGAACAATGGGGATGGTAAACTCTGTGGTACAAAATCTAATAGTCTTGTCTTAAGGAAGAAGGGAGATTTTTGGTTTTGTAAACCTCAGAGAGCTAGCTGAATATCAATGATCATCTTTGCTATCCTCACACACCCTCAGTTTGAGATTGGATCAAACCAGGCTGAAAGTGCAGAAGTCCTTTAGGGGCCCAATTCCACCACTGATCACAACAGGAGCCTCAACATGCTCCCTTTTTCTAACCTAAGCCCATTTGCTTCCTCCTTAGCAGTCTTCCACTCCTCAGGGCTACCATATTGGTACGAGGTTTAGAGAGGATCCATGACTGACTTCAGTGCTACTCTAGATCAGAACTTCTGAACTTGAACAACCACCTTATTTCAGCCTTCCCCAGTGGCAGAGACCACCACACCTGTCGTGGATCAGCTGTTATTAGAGCTGGAAGGTAAGCTCAAGATTTTTTGTTTGAAAAAAGCACAACTCTGCAGTGACAATGCATGGGCATCAAGGAGGTCACTGACAAAAAGAAAGACCCCAAAGACACCACCAATTCTAGTAGCCATTTTTATGGTAACAAAGAATTGGAAACAAAGTAAACATTCCTCAGTTGGGGAAGGCTAAACGATTTGTAGTACATGAATACGATGTTATTGTAGTGTAAAAAACAAATATGATTACTACAGAGAAGCCTGGGAAGACTTAAATGGACTGATG
This sequence comes from Monodelphis domestica, assembly GCF_027887165.1. NCBI lineage: Eukaryota > Metazoa > Chordata > Mammalia > Didelphimorphia > Didelphidae > Monodelphis > Monodelphis domestica. The sequence continues at coordinate 314,487,951 of NC_077231.1, forward strand.
CAAAAAGAAATGGAAAGAACCAGGAAAACACTACACACCATGGCTGTGATAATATGGAAAACAACCACCACAACATGATTGACGTTGAATGTTATGAAAATCTGAAGAACAACATGACCCCAAAGAAGGGAGATATAAAAAGCACTTAGGCTGGGGAATGGGGCAGGGGACCATAGATGCTAGGCTTAATGCAGGAGCAGATTTTTTTTTCAATGTGTGAAACAATTTTGGTGAATTTTTTTCCTTTTCCTTAAAAAACCTTCACAGTAAGGAATGTTTTTTGGGGGGAGGAATTTGGGGGAGGGATAAAGGAGAAAATATAGGTATTGCAAAAACAAAATATATCAATAAAAATCTATTATTGTTATTTTTCTTAGAAAGGCACAGGGCACTATTTTTCATCTGATTCTAAAAACACTTGGCTAAATAAATAATAAGCTATGTCTCAATGAGACTTGGCAACAGTCATATCCCTATTCAATTAGTCCAAGATGGCTCTTTGAGGAGCAGAAGCTCACACACTGAAATGACTACAGAACATTATGAGCATAATATATTTCCAGTAGGAAATGGGAACCAGCGTGATTTGCCTAAAATGCCAGACTAAGGGGCTTATTTTGTATCTCAGGGGTAATGGAAGCCCTGAAGGGTTACCTCTCGGGGTAATGGTAGCCACTGAAGCTAATTGAGCAGAGGAGTGGCACTCTGAGCTTTCACATTATTTGGTCCAGCAGTTGTGGGCAGGATGGATTGGTAGTGGAAGACTGGAAGTAAGGAGACCAATTAGAAAGCTGTCATAACAGCTCAGTTGAGGGGAGCGGAGGGCTTGAACTACAGTGGTGCTTGAGGGGAGGACCCACTGCAGGCACTTTGCACAGCTGCACATCTTAGTTTTAGGCAACTCAGGGTCCCTTTCTCCCATGTTTGTTCCCCGCCACTTGTACCTGATCTTGAAGCAGGGCTCCCCCAAAGGCCCAGATACATGCAAAGATAAAGTAGATCTCGTAGACTTCTCGTGGGCTTTCTGAAGGAACATTTTCAGGGGTCAGCAAACAATCCAAAAGGGAGCAGAGAGTCTAAAATGAAATGAAAAAGAAAATGGTGAAGTCAAGAAAGATAGAAAGAGATGGGAATCATTGGAAAATTTACACAAACAAAAAACACAAGCACTGTGCTGTGTGGCCGAGAAATGCTGTCACACCATGACATCAGGAGAACCTAAACCATGGCTAATTCAAGGGGCCATGGAGAGCTGCCTGGTGGGTGTGAGTGGACAGCAACATGTGAAGGCTAACGATTTGGGGACACATGACGTTTTGCAAATCACTTTATATGCATTATGTCATTTGATCCTCAAAACAATCCTGGGAGATAGGCTCTGTCATTATACCTATTTAAAAAATAATGGTGGGGTAGCATAGTGAATAGAATGCTGGACCTGGATTCAGGAAGCCCCGAGTTCAAATACAGTCTTAAATAGTTATTAGCTGTATGACCATGAGCAAGTTATTTGCCTCAATTTCCTCATCTTTAAAATAGAGTTAATAACAGCCCCTATTTCCCAAGTGGTCTTGAGGATAAAATAAATAAAATACAGGTTGACTATTGGGTTAGCAAAAATATAATGGGTTGGAATCAAAGCATTGCTATTCACCAGCTGTGTGAATTTGGGCAAGGTGCATTTCTGAGCTTCTATTTCATCATGTTAATTAAAAAAACAAAATCTGATTCCAGTGGTATAGGGCTCTTCTTCCACCACACACATGTGCCACCAATGCAGACTGGTAGATATAATTAAAGTCTTACAGAGTTGTTCAGGGCACTGAGGTGCTAAATGACTTCCCTAGATTCTCACAGTAATTACATGGCAGATGAAGTATTTGAACCCAGGTCTTTTGGACCCGAAGGATGGTGCTCTATCTCCTACACTACATTATCTCTCTGAGATCAAGACAGAAACTCAGATTTAGGGCTGGATGGAGTTTACATTTTATCTATTCCAATTCTCTCATTTTATAAATGAGGAAACTGAGTCTAGGAAAAGGCCACTGACTTGCCAAAAGGATCACAAAGGGATTAAGTGACAAAAGTGAGGTTTAAATACAGATCTTATGACATCAACTCCAACCAGTCAACAAGCTCTCTCTCCACCCACCACAGTGCCTCATGGATCAAATGAGATTTCCATCTCACCTACATAATGAGCAAGATGGATGAGATACTTTATCTATAAGATTTCTTCTGATTCTAAAGCAGGGGGCCCTCAGCCAGCACCATTCCAGGATACCGAGACTTCCCAAAGGATATTTGAGATTCTCATTAATTGCTTCAAACTACTGAATACCCTAAGTAAAGTTTTATGGAATTGTTGGAGGATCATCTAACTCTAGTTAGAAGGAACCACAGCCATTATTTGGTTTAAATCTCTCATTTAACAGATGACAGAAGTGAAACCCAGACACAGGTTTGCCAGAAGTCACTACATTTGAACCCTTCTTCCTGATTCCAGTTCCAACACTATCCATTAAAGCGTTTGGTCACCGAGCCTAAAAAAGGCTTCTAAAACAAGTTTAGGGTCACAAACTAAGAGCTAGAAGGGTTCTTAGGGATCCTTAGAGGTCATCTAGCCCAGAAGTGTCACATCCATAGTTTACACCTAGCAAAATAAATGATAACCAAATGTAACCTCAATAATATTAGTATGCAGTTTCCTTATTTCACATATTTCTATTTATTTGATTACATTTTTACCAATTACATGCTAAAAATTTTAGCAACCAAAAAAATCTTGAATTCCATATTCTCTCTCTCTCTCTTGTCCCTCTTTGAGAAGGCAAGCAATTTCATATTGATTACACCTGGGTGTGAAATCAAGCAAAATATACTTCTATATTAGTCATTTGGCAAAGGAAAAATGAACAAAAAATAAGACAAGAAAAATAAAGACAGTAAAAATGTCTCCTTCAATGTATGTTCAGAGTTTATCAGGTTGGGGAGCATTTTTCATCATAGGTCCTTTGGAATTGTCGTGGATCATTTTCATAATCAGATTAACTAAGTCTTCCATACTTTGATCATCCTTACAATGTTGCTATTAATGTATATTTTTTTTTCTTTTTTCTGGTTCTGCTCATTTCATTTTTCTTCAGTTCATAGAAGTCTTCCCAAATTTTTTTCTGAAAATATCCTGGTCATCATTTCTTATGATCACAGTCATTTATTATATACATATATTCATACATTACAACTTGTCTAGCCATTCCTTAGTTGATGGACATCCTCTAAATTTTTATATTGTTGCCCCCACAAGAAGAGCTGCTATAAGTATTTTTGTATCGATAGATCATTTTGTCTTTTCCTTGATCTTTTTGTGATATAGATATGGGAGTGGTTTTGCTGGGTCAAAGGATTCGCACAGTTTTAGAACTCTTTGAGAATGGTTCCAAATTGTTCTCCAGAATATTTGGACCCATTCACATTCCATCAACAGTGTATTAGTGTCCCAATTTTTCCACAACCCTTCCAGCATTTGTCATTTTCCCTCTTCAATAACAGCCAATCTGACAGGTATGAAATAGTGCTGCAGAGTTATTTTAATTTGCATTTAATTTCATGCAAATTTTCATTTTTCATGTGACTTGATAGCTTTGAATTTGGTTTCTGAAAACTGCCTGTTTATATCCTTTGAAATTTATTAACTGGGAAATGGCTCTTATTTTAAAAAATTAGGTTCAGCTCCCTATGTATTTGAGAAATGGGAACTTTATCAGAAAAATTTGCTACAAATCCTACCTCTCCCCCTCATCCCTGTTTCCTGTTTTCCTTCTAATTTTGGCTGCATTTTTTTTATTTGTGCAAACGAATTTCAATTTCTTGTAATCAAAATTATACATTTTAATTCCTGTGATCCTCTCCGAATATTATTTGATCATTAACTCTTCCCATACCCATAAATATGAACTTCACATTTTTCTATGCTCTCCTAATTGACTTTTGATACCACCATTTATGTTTAAATAATCTATTCATTTTGACCTTATCTTGGTATATGGTGTGAAATATTGGTCTATGTTTGGTTTCTAACAAATTGCTTTCTAGTTTATCAAACAGTTTTTTTCAAATGGCGAGTTCTTACCCCTAAAGCTTAAATATTTGGGTTTATTGAAGACTAGATTACTATAGTTATTTAATGCTATGTTCTGTGTACCTAATCTATTCCTCTGATCCTTAACTCCATTTCCTACCTAGTAACAGATTGTTTTAAAGATGTCCACTTTGCATTATGGTTTGAAATCTGGAGCCAATGGTTTGTCTGCCTTCATCCCTGCCTCCCCCCCCCCATTAATTCCCTTGATATTCTGGACCTTTAATTCTTCCAGATAAATTTTGCTATTATTTCTTCTAGCTCTGTAAAATTTTTCTTTAGTAGTATTAGTATGGCACAGAATAAATTACATTCGGTAGAATTGTCACTTTTATTATATTGGCTTGGTCAATCCCTAAGCAATGAATATTTCTCCAGTTGTTTAGGTCTATATTTCTGTGAAAAGTGTTTTGTAACTGTGTTCATATCATCCCTGGGTTTGTCTTGGCTGACATTGTCTACAGTTATTTGAAATAAAACTTCTCTATTTCTTCTTGCTGGATTTTGCTAGAATTATATAGAAATGATAACAATTTATGGGAGTTTATTTTATATCCTGTAATGTTGCTGAAGTTGTTAATTGTGTCAACCAGCCCTTTTAACAGATTATCTTTTTTTTTTTTTTAAACCCTTACCTTCTGTCTTGGAGTCAATACTGTGTATTGGCTCCAAGGCAGAAGAGTGGTAAGGGCTAGGCAATGGGGGTTAAGTGACTTGCCCAGGGTCACACAGCTGGGAAGTGTCTGAGGCCAGATTTGAACCTAAGACCTCCTGTCTCTAGGTCTGACTTTCAATCCACTGAGCTACCCAGCTGCCCCTTAACAGATTATCTAAGGTTCTCTAAGTATACATCAGAGCATCAACAAAGAACAATACTTTTGTATCCTCGGTGCCTGTTTTTATTACTTTAGTTTCTTTGTCTCATTCTAGTACAATATTGACTAATAGTGGTGATAAAGGACATCCTTACTTCACTCTTGATATTATTGATAAGGCTTCTCATTTATTCCCTGTTACAGAAAATGTTTGCTCTTGGTTTTACATAGATACAACTTATCATTTTAAGAAAGGCTCTTTTAATTCCTGTGCTTTCTAATATATATATATATATATATATATATATATATATATATATATATATATATTTAAAAACCCTTACCTTCCGTCTTGGAGTCAATATCGTGTATTGGCTCCAAGGCAGAAGAGTGGTAAGGGCTAGGCAATGGGGGTCAAGTGACTTGCCCAGGGTCACACAGCTAGGAAGTGGCTGAGGCCAGATTTGAACCTAGGACCTCCCATCTCTAGGGCTTTCTAATATTTTTTAATGGGAATGGGTGTTGCATACTGTCAAAAACCTTTTCTGCATCCATTGAAATAACTTTATGATTTTTGTAGTTTGTTATTTATATGGTTAATTATGCTGATAGTTTTCCTGATATTAAGCCCACCTTGCATTTCTAGAACAGGTCTCATCTGGTTACAGTGTTTGATCTTTGTGACAAATTGTTATAATCTCCTCGTTAGAGTTTTATTTATCATTTTTTGCACCAATATTCATTAGGGAAATTGGTCTATAGTTTTCTTTCTGTTTTTGCTTTACCTCGTTTAGGTATCCAAACCATATTTGTGTCATAAAAAGAATTTAGTAGGACTCTTTCTTTACCTGTTGAAAAAAATAATTTCTATAGTATTGGGATTAACTGTTCCTTAAATGTTTGGTAAAATTAACTTACAAATCCATCGGGGATGTTTTATTAGATGGCTAACTAATGGCTTCTTCAATTTCTTTTTCTAAGATAGAGCTAAATATTCCCTTTTCTCTTCTGTTAATTGGGGAGTTTATATTACATATATATATGTGTGTGTGTGTTCTTCCACCTTATTTAGAGTATTAGTTTTATTATTATATAATTGAGTAAAATAACTTAATATTTGCTTTAACTTCATTTTCATTGGTGTCCCATTCCTCTTTTCATGTTCTATACTGGCAATTTAATTTTCTTATTTGTTTTTTAAATTGAATTAACCAATGGTATATCTACTTTATCATTTTTTTTTCATAAAACCAGCTCTTAATTTTCTTTATCATTTAGAGGTTTCTGTACTTTCAATTTTATTAATATCTCCTTTGGTTTTCTGGATTTTCATTTCAGTGTTTAACTTAGGGTTTTTAATTTGCTCTTCTAGGATTTTACTTGAATGTCCAACTCATTACTCTTCTCTTTCTCTCTTTTATTGATTTTGTATTTAGAAACATAAATTTCTTTCCATGCTGCTTAGGCTGCAATCCACAAATTTTGTAATGTCTCATTGTTGTCCTTCTCTTTTATTAAATTGTTAATTGTTTTAATGGTTTCTTCTTTGACCAACTCATTATTTAGTATTATATTATTTAGTTTCCAATTGATTTTAAATCTCTTTCTCTATATCTCTTTATTAAATGTAATTTTTTTGTGTTATGGTCTGAAAAGCACACATTTAATATTTTGCTTTTCTAAATTTGGTTGGGAGGTTTTTATGTCCTACTACATGGTCAATTTTTGTGAAAGTCTTATGTACAGCTATGAAAAAGGTATACTCCTTGCTCTTTCCTTCCCATTTTCTAAAGTTGTCTACCATATCAAACTTTTCTAATATTTTAAGCATCTCTTTAACATCTTTCATATTAATTTTAGATTTATCTATCTCTGAGAGGGAAAAGTTGAGGTCCTCCACTAGTACAGATTCACTGTCTAGTTCCTCCAATAATTCATTTAACTTTTCTTCTAAGAATTTGGATGCTATGGCAATCAACACATAAGTGCTTCAAATTTATATTACTTTATTGTTTATGGTTCCTTTCAGCAAGATGTAGTTTTCTTGATTATCTCTTTTAATTAGGCCTATTTTTGCTTTTGCTTTATCTGGGATCATGATCGCTATTCCTGTCTTTTTTAGAGCTGAAGCATAAAAGATTCTGTTCTAGGTCCTTATTTAATTCTATTTGTGTATCTCTCTGTTTCAAGAGTGTTTCTTGTAAAAACAAAACAAAACCCACAACCATATTGCTGAATTCTAGTTTCCAATCCATCTATCTGCTTGCATTTTATGGGTAAGTTCCTCCTAATCCCATTAACAGTTGTGATTACTAAGTGTGCATTTCCTTTCATCTTATTTTCTTGTTTCTTGTTTTTTCCTTTTTACCTCATTTTCCCTATAAAGTCTATTTTGCTGCTGATCACTGCCTTATTTCATCTTCCCTCCCTTCTATCACCTTCCCTTTTTCTTTTCATCACCTTCCTCTTCGACTTCCCTGTTCTGTAGATTTGTATGACTAATAGGGTATGTGTGTGTTTATCTGTCTATTTCTTCTTTGAACCAATTTAGATGTTCAAACATTGCTTCCTTTCATATTCCTCACCAATGTAAAATGTCTTCCTTATGCACCCATTTTATGTGAGATAATTTCCCCATTTTCCTCTCTTTTACCCCTACTTTCTCATCTATTCATTTTTACATCTCTTTCTCAACTATTCATTTTTTATATCATCCTAACCATACTCGACTTCACTACCCTACCCTCTTTCTATTAGAATCCTTCTAGCTGCCATAATTATGATAAATTTCCTACCAGCTACATGTATCTTTTTCTAATATGGAAAGGTGAATAGTTTAACTTTGAGTTCCTTATGATTTGCCTTTCATGTTTACTGTTTTATGCTTGAGTCTTGTATTTGAAAGACAAATTTTCTATTCTGGTCTTTTTATCAGGAATGCTTAAAATCCTCTATTTCATTAAATATCCATTTTTGTCTCAAAGGATTCTACTCTCTTTTGCTAGATAAGTTATTTTTGGTTGTAATTCCAGCTCTTTTGACTTCCCAAAATATAATTTCCCAAGCTCTCCATTTCTTTAATGTGATAGCTACTAAATCTTGAGTGATTCTGACTTTGACTCTACAATATATGAATTTTTTTTCGGGTTACTTGAAATATTTTTTCTTTGACTTTGGAGCTTTAGGATTTGGCAATAATATTCCTTGAAGTTTTCATTTTGTGTTCTATAACAGGTGATCATCAATTTTTACTTACTTTCTGATTCTAGGATCTTGGGGCATTTTTTCTTGAAAATATCTTGAAGTAGTATGTCTAGGTTCTTTCTTTGATAATGGTTTCCAGGTGGTCCAATAATTCTTAAATTACCTCCCCTTAATCTGTTTCTTCTAATGAGATATTTCACATTTTCTTTTATTTTCTTGATTCTTTTGACTTTGATTTATTGTTTCTTGATGCCCAATTGAATCATTGGCTTTCAGTTATCCAATTCTAATTTTTAAAGGGGTTATTTTCATCAGTGAACTTTTACACTTTCCCCCTTATTTGACCAATTCTGCTTTTTTAAGAAGTTATTTTCATTCATGAAATTAGAACTTCTTTTTCCATTTGACCATTTTTTTCTTAAGACATTATTTTCTTCAATATTTATAAACCCCCTTTTCCAAGCTGTTAATTGTCTTTTTTTTAAACCTTTACCTTCCATCTTAAAATCAATACTGCATATTGGTTCCAAGGCAGAAGGGCAGTAAGGTCTAGGCAATGGGGGTTAAGTAGCTTGCCCAGGGTCACACAGCTAGGAAGTGTCTGAGGCTAGATTTGAACCCAGGACCTCTCATCTGTTAATTGTCTTTTTAAAAATTATATATTTTAAAATGTTTCCCCAAGTTCTAAATTTATTTTTAAAATTTAGAATATTTTCCATGGTTACATGATTCATGATCCCCCCACACCCCCACATCCCTCCTCCCTCCCAGATCTGAAAAGCAGTTCCACTGAGTTATATATGTATCATTGTTCAAAACCTAAATTAATTGTCTTTTAAAAGTGTTTTCTTTTGATTTTATTTCTTTGCCTATTTTTCCTAACACTTTTTTGAAAGTCATTTTTAAGGTCTTTTAGTAATTATTGTTATGCTTGTATCTAATTCACATTTTTCTTTGAGGCTTTGCTTCAAGCTGTTTTGACTTCATGGTCTTCTAAGTTTGTGTCACCATAATAGATTTTTATGGTCATCTTCTTTTGTTTACACCCTTTTCTTCTCTACTTCTTGATTTAGAACTTTATGTTAAAGTTAGGTTCTGTTCCTGATGTCAGGCACTATCCCAAGTTTTAGGTTTTTTCACACTGTTCTTTTCAGAGCTAGTTTTGGAGTTCTGGAAGTTTTTGGTGCTTCCAAGGTAGTGTGATTTAAGGAGAGTATCTGTCATTGATCTCCTGATCTATGCTCTGGTCCTTATCCAAGAAAGTCTCCAGATCCTTTGGGTTTGCAATCAATGTTGCTTCTCAGGGTCCCTTTTCTCTTGAGTTCAGAAGTGATACTGCCCCTCAGTGCTTCCATTCACTCTTGACTAAATATGGGCATAGACAATGGATTTGTCAAACAGCAGCTGGTCATGCATTTGGTGCTAGCATAGGACATAGTCCTACACATAATCCTCTGTCATCTTTTTCTGACCACCACCCATAGTATTTCATCAATGTGGGTGCCTCACAGATTTTTTCTTCTTGACCCCCTAAATTGTCTTGGGTTAGAAGAATTTCTGATTCTGGCATTTTTTTGGTTTCATTTAAGAATCTAATTTCAGGCATTCTTTCTAAATTGTTTGGAGGAGAATGTTGTGAAAACTTTACTGAATGCTTTCTGTACTCCACCATCTTAACCCCAACCCTGGAAATATAGCAAGTGGCTTTCTATTCAATATGATCCTTTAGGGATCCTTAAAAACAACTCCTTTCTATTTGAGTTCTACACCACTGGTCTACCAATCCCTTCATTATGGAAAATTGACATAGCATAGTGGAAAAAATGTTAGAGTTGGAATCAGTAAAGTCTTGGGTTCAAAGTCTAACCCTCCAACTTAGCTGTATGACCTTGAGTGAGTCACTGAATTCTGAGTCTCAGTTTCCTCATCAATGAAATTCATGGATAATATTTGCAGTACCTATCTCACAGGACTATTGTGAGGAATATTACTCTATTAATTTTTGTTTATACATGCTATATATTGTTGTTAACATTATCTTATGATTTATATGCTTGGAAAACAAGACCAGGGAGGGTGGCCTCAAGGGAAGTGTGTGTTCTATAAAAGCCATTATCTTTTCTACAACTCTTCATTAATAATAATAGCTATAATATATGCATATACTTTAAGGTTTGCAGAGCTCTTTACATTTCTTAATTCATTTCATTTCTTTACAGCTTCTCTCAGGGAAAGCACAAGGCTCTAAACTGGAGAAATTACGGAGTCTCAATGAAACTTCAGGGATCTCAGCGAATACTCTACTGCTTATAAATACCAAGGAACTGAAGAGCCAGAATCATCTTCCTTCCCACTGACTTGATTTTCACACTATTCTTGAATGAAAAAGTTAACACCAGATAGAATCACACAAGATACACAGTCACCCTGAGAAAGAATGTCATCCTGCTTTTAACAAGTATGAAACCAGAGGAAGACTAATTAGATCAGCCCCATAATTAATGCATTATGAATAAATTCAGGTCTGCCTTCAACACTAAATTATACCTTGAATAATAACTGCTGAAGGCTGCTGTTGATTTAATTGGTGTGTGAAGTAGCCCAAACCTCTGAGATGGGGCTTTTTTTGGCTTGTATCAAATAATTTTCAATTTAATTTCATTGTAATTCAGTCAATCCCAGCTACTAAACAGTAACAATGGACTCATGTCACGTAGATTAAATTGAGTGATTTCAGAGCCAGAAATGTTACTTTCCCTTGGCTCACTATCTGATAGCTAAAATTTTACTATTCAAGCTTCATTCCTTTAGCTTCAAACAAGGTAACATACATTAAGCACAATGGAAGAGTTGATTGTTATTCATCACCCATTATCTTAGAAAATACAATTTTCAACTATTTTTTCTTTCCTGCAGCCCGCCTAGAGTTAAACTGGAAAGAGAGCAGCTCAGAAGGGGGGCATTCTCCCCCTGAGGCTAAGCCAGAGAAAGAGTGTGCCTCCTAAGAGAGAGAGAGGAAAGGGGGAGGTCAAACTGGACTGCTGGGAGAATTGTTTTCGCCCTTCCCTGGGAGGGACACTAACCTGAACCAAACTGTTCTCTGGAATCAATGTGATGGTTTTCAAACTCGTCCTCAGCTTGTCCAAGCACGGGGGCACGTATTTATCAAAAAGGACGGTCAGATTGGCCTTTTCAGACTGAAGGCTCCTCTTGTCGATCCAGCTAGCCACATACCTGGAAGAGAAGAGGATGAAGAACTGCCTGGATGCTGGGCTTGGGAGGGGAGGTGCACGAAGCCCGCAGATTCTGGTACAAACATTCCAGAGACGTGGGACAGATCGGTCATGTCCATTGCTCAAACTGTAAACATTTCCCCCCAAGTTGGAATGCTCTGTGTCTCTGTATAACAAATATATGTGCACACACATATATGTACACGTATGTATTATATATGATATTTGCATATGCACATAGAGAAACACTGAGGTAAACAGATCATTGATATCGGGGTTAAAACTCATGAGAAAGAATTTTAAAAAGAGGGGAGAGAAAAATGAAGCCCAGAAAAGAGACACGGGCTCCCATGGAACAGGATTCAAATCCAGGATGCCAAGTCCAACATCTTATCTATGGCATCATCCCTTGCATTTCTCTAAATGCTCAAGTTCTTTTCTCAGAGAATACCAGGTTCATGGAAATAGTTCAGCATTGCTCTTGGAGAGTTCTCACTCCAATTATCTTGAGATCTGAAATGAATTCATTAATAAATGTACTAACCTAATTCCTCTGTGACCCTCTGATTACCAGTGGTTTTCAGAGTATATGACGAGGAGATCCATGTATACTCACTAAAAGTTGCAGAGCCAAACTGGGCTACATATGTATTTTCCATCTAGAACATTCCATTTCCTGCCTGTGAGTCTTTGTCCAGGCTGTGCCCCTTGCCTGGAATCCTTTCCTTCCTCAAATTTGCTTCTTAGAATCCTTCATTCCCCTCAAGATGCAGCTGATGTCTCAATCTACATAAAGCCTTTCCCAGTGTCTCCAGCTTCTTGTCCCCATTTATATACTTCAATCCATCAATCATTAAGCATTTATTAGGCACCTAGTATGTGCCAGGCACTGGTGAGAGAAAGAGTGAAACAATCGCTCCCCTCAGGGACCTAACATTCCACCAGGGTAGATGAACATCCATGTAGGCATGTCATTTCAGACAATCTATTTTGTTTCTCTTACATCACTTGGTCTGCCATGAGCCAGGCATATGGTAGGTGCTTAATAAATGCTTGCTGAATTTTGCTTCACTTTAAAAATGATGGTTGAAATGAATTGAATTCAAACCAAACCAACAAGAATTCAATCAAGAAGGGGGGTTCCTCTGGGGAAGGGCAAGTGCAAGAGTTCCAGGAGCGGCATGTTGCGGGTGTCTTCTTGTCTATGAGTGGTCCCAGGGGCAGAAACATGTGGAGCCAGTTCCTAGAACATGCTTTGGGAGGAACCGTTCATACCCTTGAAGGGAAACATCACCCAATTTTTCCATTCTTCTTCCAAAGAGATGAGTTCAGATTGTCCTCTATTCCATCATTAGGAAAGCCCATTTGTGCCTGCATTGAGAGCCTCGGTGCCAGGCCCCATAGAGCTGCAGGAAGGCTGCCAGGACCCCTGAGGACCTCCCTCTTGCCTTCCTGTGCCCTTGCCACCCTGAGGCTGCGGGCACAGCAGCTTTGCCCACAGCTGAGCATTCCTCGCAAAAAAGCCTCATTGAAATGGTTGTGCTGCTCCTCCCTCAGACAAAAGGACCCCAGATGTTCACTCTGGGAACCCTGGATCACATCGTACCCCTCACCAAAGCTGGCAAGTCCAGGTCACTCTGCTGCAGAGAAACATGGCCAATGACGCTCGCTCGGGCTCTGATCCCGGGGAGGCTGCCATTTGCCCAGACCCGCTGATCTCGTGGGGTCTTCTGCATCTCCAGCTTCCCCTTCACCACAGGCAGCAAGTTCTCTGTCAATCATGGCAATCCACATCCAGAAGATGAATTTGGGAGGGATTGTGAACCAGAGTTGGCTGACTGTTGCCAGTTTTTATGCTATAAAGAAGAAGATGGAGAGAAACCCACCCCTAGCGGAAAGAGACAGCAGAGGAGGGGTGATGTGGCCAGCAGGAGGGGACAGTGATGTAAGGCTTGGTAGGGACGGGAGCAAGCCCCAAGGTTTTCCAAAAGAAGGAAAAAAAAAGAAGCAAGAGAGCATGGCATTTCCCTAGGAAGGAGATCTCAAGCCTCAACCACCACGAGCTCTGGGAGAACCTGATTCCAAGGTCAGCCCCCTCCTCTCTGCTCCCAGACATCATCTGGTCAACCTGGTTGCAAGCTGATGACCATTTGGCCAACATCTCATGCTGCATTGCCACCATTTTCCCTTTGCCCATTTTCTTGGCATTTTGCCCTAATGAATCTTTCCCCTACTACTATCTGGCTTCTCCCTTCTCCAGCACTTATAGGATCCTAGAAGCCCAGATTTCAGGTTGGATATGACCTTGGAGGTAATTGGGTACAGCCAACTGATTTTACAGATGGGGAAACTGAGATACAGAGCAGCTCAGGGTCACGTGGCCATTAGGGGTCAGAGGCAGATGGGAACTCATGGGTCCATGGCTCTGAGGCTGGCTTGGTATCTACTTTTCTACACATCCATGTATCCACACAGGTTACCCCGAGGACATTCACCCTGATGATGTGCAGGCACTTGACTTCACCTTCTACAGTGCATATAATTATACTGCCCCCTCCTGTCCAGATCACTGGATTTCCCAGCCCAGTCTCTCCTGCTCCTGCCTGTCCTGAGGTGGTCCTCAAAGGACATCTCGTCATCACCTGCCTTCAAAGTATTACTGTGGGCTCAAAGCCCTTCCTAGCCTGACAGCCTCCTACCTCTACAGGTCCCGCTTCTCTACAATCCTGCCCTCCTGGCTATTTCTCACACATCCGCCAAAGCCCCCGGAGGCTCCAGCTCTTCCCACAGCCCACGAAGCCTTCCCACTTTGCCCCTGAAGAAGGAATACTCACGGATTCCAGCCCAAGTCTTGTGGGTTCACATACAGAATCCCAGCTCTGGACACAGTGGCCGGCGTCGCTGTCCGTAAGTGGTTGATCTCAAACAGAAGTCTCATGTGAGGGGTGAGGGCTACCCGCTCGTTGCTGGCAAGGGTCAGGACCTGGACAGGAAGGGCCATGGTCACTCCATGGGGAAGGCTGGCCTTCAAACTCTAGATGCTTGAGACAAGCCAGGATGATGTACAACAGCGGGAGCCCGAGGCACAGAGGCAGCTGGCCCTGGCTAGGGGGCAAGCCAAAGAAATGCCCAGCAGGCTGATGTCTGAGCCTCCAACCCTGGCTGCCCCTAATGCTGGGCTGTCAGGAACTTTAATAATCAACCCCTGAGATTTCACTGATACAGATTAGCCTCATCTGTACCCCTCAAGAATCAAGAGTCTGCCGCCTGGAGAATGGGCCACACGTGCCTGGGATCATACATTCAGAGGAGTTATAGGTAGGATTTGGACCAGGTTTTCTTAAGCACAAGATGCTCCATCACTTTGTTATGCCACCTCTCTACCAACACATTATTCAGTGTCACCCAGAAAATCAATTGTTTTCCCAATTATTAATGTTTTACTTCCACCAAGAGGTCACTTGGACCAACTCCTTCATTTTACAGGTCAAGAAATGGAGTTCTAGAGGGGAAGTAAGTTGCCTAGGGTCACTCCACGAGTGAGGGTCAGTCAGGATTAGAACCCAGAACCTATAAGTCCTGTGCACTGACTGTGACTCTATGCTGCCTCTCCAGGCATTTACTTCATATTTTGCACTTCCTAAGCTGCATAGCCATTGTTCCCTCCCCAACAGAATGAATGCTCCTTGAGGGCAGGGATTGGTCTGTTTCTGACTCTGTATTCCCAACTCTGTATTAATGCTTGTTTCTTTGAACTGAAATTATTCAAGAAGGGTGACATTGTCCCTCCTAGATCAATACTTCAAAGATACCCATTTTCCTTGTTAGGGATGCATTTGCTGCTTGCCCAAGGGTGCTTTCAGAGCTGCTGAGGCTGGTGGCTGATAGCAGTCTCCCTTCTTCCATATCCATATCCCTCAGTCCCCCAATTTAGTCAGACTGACCCTCTGATGTCAGGCACATCCTGGCTCCCCTGTCATGTTCAATTTGACTCAATTACATTGATTTATAAAGTGTTCATGCTGTGCCAGGCCTGGTGCCAGGGACACAGTGGCAAAACATACAGAGTTTCTGCCTCCAAGGACCTTACATTTTGTTAGGGGAAGATGCCATGTACACAAGTTAATAAATTTGCTTTGGAGAGCGCCAGGCTGATTGAATCAAATTTGATAGACTGTGAGAAGCCAAGGAAGATTGTAGAGCAAGGGAGTGAGGTCATCAGAATGGTCTATTCAGAGGAAGGCTTTGGCAGCTGAGGGGAGTATGGAATGGAGAAGGGACAGAAGAGGCTGTTACAATCAACCGGGTAAGTGGCAGTGAGAGTATCACTAAGGAGGAACTAAGTAAAAAGGGGAAGGGAGGAAGAGACCCTTGGCAGAGAGGGAGAATCCAAAGGACTTGGTGAGGAATTAGATGTGGGAGAGGAAGGATCTAAGATCATGACAATGCAAAGCCTCCATAGGGATGATGATGATGATGATGAAGATGTTGGTAATGATGATGATGGAGGACCATTTTCTTTGTTACAGGGGAGAGAGCTCTGTATGTGGGGGGAATGGTGCTCTTTTGGAGTGCCACTGGTGTGAAATAGGAAGAGGCATCAATGACATTTTTTTAAAAGGAAGAGACATGTTTCCAACTTCCATTCAAATTAAAAAGCATTACATAGCTGCTGACAGGTGTACAAATCAGGCACAAATATGGATTAAGTATCATGAGTCAGAATGGCACTCCAGCAAGAGTCCGAGGTCAAAGACAAGGATGTAGGACTGAGGTTAGTGAAGAAAAGGTGTTTCTTTTCTACAGTGGAGGATCAAGCAAAAGCAAAGATCACACAAGAAGAATTGTTCACCTTGTTGTCATCCATAACTGTATTGAGTGACTCAATCCACATTGGATCAATGTCTCCATCCAGAACGATCCATTTGGGTCCACTGTGCAGAAGATTGGCTTGCTCTCTCAGGAGTGATGAAAAGAGACCTACAAACAGAGAATACTGGAAATTCTAATGGCTACTAGAGCTGTTTGTATTTGGTCATTGTAAATTCTTCTATGGCAACTAGATGCTACAAAATAATGACCAAGTTTGGTCCCAAAGAACAGATCTAAAGCAGTACCTCCTGCTACTTTGTTAAAGAAGCGGGGTTCTAGAGATGTAGGACACTGTTTATAAGTCACTTACTTTTTCTCCAACCCATTATCTTCAATGATTTTCTCCCATCCCCGAAACACTCTCCTTCCTCATTTCCCCTTCCTGGCTTCCTCCCAGTGCCAGCTAAAATGCCATATTCTGTAGGAAGTCTTTCCTGGTCTTCTTTAGTGTTGAAGTCTTCCCTTCACGATTACCTCCAAGTTATCCTGTCTATATCGTGTTTGGATGTAGTTGTTTGCATATTGTATATTGTGTCCCCTATTAGACTTTGAGATCTTTGAGTGTAGAGAATGTCTTTTACCTTTATTCATCTTAGCAGTGTCCAGCACACAATGGGCCCTTAATAAATGTTTCCTTATTAACTTGACTTTTCTGATTTGTTCTGATTGTTTCTGACTTTTTTCCCTTTTTAAATTCCTTTTAATGAGAGCTAGCTTTGGGGGTAGATTCAGGGGAAGGGGTAGATTAGGAAATGTAGGTGCTATGAAAACAGGATATCAAAAATTTATGTCAAGGAATTAAACTATGGCATTTTTATCAAAAATATTTTGATAAATTATTATTTCTTTTATATTATTATCAAGGGAAAATAATAATTCAGCAACAAAGTTTTGTTTAGGTAAGTTTGGCATTAGGGGCATTGTAAAGTTTTAAGTGCTTCTTCTATATATTTATATTTATGTATACATATATACTATATGAGGTAAATATATTGATACTAAAAAAAGAATATATTTTTCAAACAAGCCATGAAACAGAAAAATAAAAGTCTTCAGTCCTGGCTTAATCTTTTTTGCCTCTCTGGTGGAAAAGAGAGTAGGTGAGAAACAAAGTTTTTAGACCATCTATAAAACTGAACTTGGTTGCTGATACTCTACAATGAGAGCCTTCTCCAATGATGAACAAATAGACCTATTACTGGAGGGGCTAAAGTGTATCAGTCTTGACATTTTCACAAAACCAGAAGGTGGAAAGAAGTCACAGTTCAGTGGAGGGATAGCTCACAGGTTCTCCTTGGAGAGATAAATAAAGGAATTGGTTGAAATGGAGTTGAAGGAAGTATATGGGATATATCAATCTACTCCCTTGTGTCCTCAGTTTCCTAAACTTCTCTAGTCATCATTCCCCTATGTGTATTATCCACTCCACTTAAATATAAACTCCTTGAGGGAAAGGCTTGTCTCTGCTTTGATATTTGTAATTTTCATGTTCTTGGCACATAGTAAGTTCTTGGTAAATTGTTTCATTCATTCATTCATTCATTCATTCATTCATTCATTCATTCATTCATTCATTCCATAGGATTAGATTTAGAGCTAGAAGGAACTAGAGACTTCATCTATTCCAATCCCCTGGATCTGGAAATTTTCTTGCAAGTTGAAGTGTTTTCTAGTCTTCAATCAATCATACTTTCTCTCCTCCCATCTTACTCTATCCCTTTCAAAATTATATTGTCATTCAGTTGGGTCCAAACAAGTAGCCTGATTATTGCCTAAAAGTGATTGGCTGGTACCTGTGAGAATCAGTTGCACCCTGAAATTCTTGTGACCAGGAGCAAATCACTTTATTTCTCTGGGCCAACAAATCATCTTTTTATAAAATTCTAAAATCCCAGGAGCCCACGACTTTCTGGCATGGCTTCTCTGCTGACACCGTATATAATTCTCAGAGAAAAGTTTTGAGCAGAGCAATACTGCTAGAATAAAAGTGTTGGTCCCAAAGGGATTACTATGAAATGTAACATATTTTTGTAGAGAACAGTTTGGGTCTATTGGGGGTTCTGTGAATCTGCCTTGTCATACATTGTGATCAAGAAAAAGTAAGTTCTGAAACAATGATAAATGAAAGGAAAGGGAGTGAGAGAAAATGGCGACCACCAAAGAAGGAATTTCAGTGTAGACTATCTCGAGTCTCCTGGGAGACAGGGCATAAATGCTGTTGGATAAAATCCCAGAGATATCAATGAAATGACTAAATTTATTTTATCCTCACTTAAATTCAATCAAACAAGTCTCTATTAAGTATGTACTATGTGTCAGGAATGGGATATTTAAAGTCAAAAAGGAAAAAAAAATTGTCCTTGTCTTTAAGAAACTCACATTGTACTGATGGGATACAATATATAAATAACCCAGCATATACATGAAAATTTGATGGGAGATAAAAGTGGTGATAATCGTGGAGGGAGGGGTGAGAGGTGGCATTAGGGAAGGCTTCCCATAGGTAGGAGATGGCACCTCAGCTAAACCTTGGAATAAGATAGTGATTAACAATCACAGAGATAAGTAGGGGGTCCATTCTAGGTAGGCATAGTGTGTTCAAAGAAACTGGGAAACTGAAGTGGGAAATGGAGTGTTCAATTTGATTCATTCATAAAGGGCATGATGTAAAATAACTCTAGAAAATGATCTAAGCTTTAAAGGCCAAGCTGAAGTGTACATATTTTATCCTGGAAGCAGAAGGGAGGTGCTGAGGCTATTTGAGCAGGTCAGGGACAGTCAAACTTATACTTCAGGAAGATTACTGTGCTGCCCCTTGTGTAAAGGATGGACTGTATTGGGGATGTCCTGGTACTTGAGAAAAGACCCAACACTTGCCATCTTTCCATTCTCGAGTAGCATGATGGATAAAGCCGAAGAGCTCATCTGTTGTCATGGCTTTGGGATTTACGTCACTCCAAACAGGTTTCTGTTTCATGTTAACATAGGTTTGATTCAGAGTTCTCAAAATCTGGAAAAAAGGCAAAATATTCAAGATAATTTATTTTTATTTTTTATATATGCTCACTAAAGTGAGTCACTTTTATCAATTTTTCAAAGTCAGAGTCTCACAGATCATCGGATAATACATTCAGAGCTAGAAGGGATCTTAGAAGTCATTGAGATCACTCCCCTCATTTCACAGATCAGGAAATTAAAAAATATTTATTAGTCTGCATGATGGTATTCAAATCCAGGTCTTCTGAGGTCCAAGTGCTCTACCCACTACATCAGACTGCCTCTGATTCTGTACCCATATCCCCCACCTCACTACAGTTTATTTTCTATTCTCCATGACAGTTTATTGCATTTAACTCAAGTGGAGGTCCCTTCTGATGTTGTTGTCTTCTCTATTATTGCCATTATTGTGTAGATGGTTCTCTTGGCCTTTCTATCTTTGCCTGACCTGTGGCTAGTTAATAATGAGTAGAGCCAAAAGAAGCCCAATTTTCTTCCATTGTTTCCTTGGTACCCATCACATGCCACACATTGAATTATTCGCTTTTGAAAAGAAAAAAGTATCTTGGCAAGACCATCGTGAAAAAAGGGCCCAAACAATCACTTTTCTCTTGGGAACAGAGGAAGAAGAAGAAGAAGAGATTGTGAGTAGTAGTCCACAAGCCAAGAAGATGGGGCCATATCACACACCAGGGCAAGTGAAAAAAGCTCTAATTTGGAGTTTCTGGGTTCAGATCCAAGCTTTGCTGCTTACTACCAGTGGGTCCTTAGGCAAGAATTTTCCCCTGTCTTGGTCTCAGTTTCCTCAATAGTAAGGCTTTGACCTGTTTTACACATGAGCAACAGGAGTCCCTTCCTCTCTGATGGAATGGGTCCAAATGTATCAATAAGAAGAATCAATTATTCACCAGTTCCAGTGAAGGGAGAAAATCATTGCAGAATCCAGATGACAGCTTCCTGGTCTACCTGCCTGCCATATTGTCTCCTTTGCTTTGTTCTCTTCCCAGGGTTTGGTAAAGGGTGCAGAAATAATTACCTGGTACTTTTGAAAAATGAGGAGCTAAGTCAGGGGTTCTTCACCTTGTTTATATTCTGGCCCACTCTGGCAGTCAATCCAGGACCTATGGATCTCTGGCCTATGGCCCTTCTCTCAGAATAATAGTGTTTTTAAATGTGTAAAGACAAAATACACTGGGTTGCAAAGGAAAACAATTACAATGAAATATAGTTATCACAACAGTTAAAAACCCAGCCACCAAGAAGTCCAAGGAGCTCAGCTAAGAGTCCCAAGGAAGATACCCAACATGGCGGTCTGACTACTTGTCTGAGTGATGGAGACAACAGAACGGAGGGTGAAGCCACTCTGTTTCTGAAGGAGACACAAGGAGAACATTTTTAACAACTCCAAACCAGGTAAGAGCCACAGAATTTCGTGTTGCCCTTTCTTCCTCCATACCTGACGCTTACCCCAAGGCAATAATGGTAGTGCTAGGAAACAGCTCCTTGAATGCTATCCTAACATTGGTTTTCCCCATTAGAAGTCTCCCTTTGCAAGCCCTCCCCTTTGCCATGTCATTTCTGATTTAGTTCTTCAGCTGAACAAGGGGAGGTAAAGATGCTTATGGCCTGCAGCCACCTGTCCGCTCCCATTATTTTCAATTGTTGGCTGCTAAATGTGTGCCCAGCCGAATGCCCTGGAAAACCAATCCATGTGGTGGGGTGAAGGCTGTGCATCGGCATGAAAGGCAGCAAGTGGCCAGATCTTGGAAGACAGCAAATACTGGGAGGAAGAGGGCTACAAAGGGACTCTGAAGATGATGCTTTCTCCTTTATTTCTTGGGTTTGGGTCCAAGCTGCTTCTATCTAGTAAACATATATTAAACCCCTATTGTGGAATTTACATTTTGTGGGGGAGCAGGAAGGGGAGGAATAAGAGAGACACAGTTACACAGACACAACTAACATAAGGAAAACAGAGATGGGGGTATGGGAGAAATCCAGACAAAATGCACCAGGAACACTTGACCTGGATTTATGAAGAATTGTTGAATGATTCTTCCATCGATCCCTCAATCAGCAATGTTTATGTGCCTGTTGCATGCTAAGAGAAAGCATGATAGAGTAACTAGATAGTCAGCTGTGAATCCAAGAAGATTTGAGTTTGAGTTCTAAATTTCGACAATGGCATTTGACTCTGTGACCTTGGGCAAGTCACTTGATCTTTACATTGCAGAGAGGATGTTCACCTACATTGGTACAGGGAGTTTGCTCACCAGGGATTCCCTATCACAAGTCTAATCTCTATTCCTAACCCACAGAGGGCCAGACCTGATGCTAGATGCCAGAACTACAGATAACATCAGGAAACAATCTCTCTGCTCATGGAGCTTCTTGCAAGGACTTTCCTGATGATAAACAAGCCTAGATTTCAAACTGGCAGGGACATCAGAGCGCAGAACTGGCCTTTAAGTTCCCTTCTTGCTCTATTTCCACAATCCTTTGTTCATTCAGTCCAACTAACACCTTTACAACATACCAAATCTTTGCTAAGTACCATCTATATGAGTTTATGTGACTTCTTTTACAGATGAGGATACTGAAAGGTCCAGAAGTACCTAGTATGAATGAGGGTAGGACTTGAACTCAGAACCTCAGATTCGTGATACCAATGTTCTTTATTCTCTATTGTGCTCTCATTCACATGGAACACAGAAATTGAGATGGGAAGAAGGAAAGGGAATAAGCATTCATATAGCACCTACTGTGTGCCAGGCATTGTGTTATGCATTCTTTTCAAACATTGTCTCATTTGATCCTGATTTGATTCGAGATGGTTAAAGGAGGCAAATACTTGACAAAATCAGGCAAAAATCAGATACTTGGAGCCAGACTTTTTTTTTCCATTACAACTTGTACATGTCATGCTTGTTTTGTACAAAAAAAATACCAAAACACTTAAAAAAATAAATGAAATTGTATAAGGCATGTATCAAAGACCATCCATCCATGGATGTTCTAGTTTACTTATTTATACTTTGTTTTTACCAAGTAAAGAACTGATGTTAAATTTCCCCCTCATCCATTTGCCTACCTATTTCACCACCAAAATAGGGCTATGGTCTTGGCAATTCATGAAAGAGAATCTTCGTGATCTTAATATGCAAATACGACACAATAAATGACCAGAATCCAATGAGTTTCCAGTTGCAGGGTCATGAGCTTTAATCAAATCAAGTCTATTATTGTTCCCGATTGGGGTGTGTCAAGCTACTCACCAGCACCCCACTCATTATCTCAATAGCAGTCAAGATCAAGGTACCCCCCTCCAGTAAACCCCTCTGTATGTATGTATCGTATTCTATAAGAATGTAAGCTTCTGGAGGGTGGAGACAGCCTTTGCTTTTCAATTTCATTCCCCAGCTAGGATAGTGCTTGACACATAGTTAGATGCTTGATAAATGATTTTTGTTCATTCATATGAATAAAGAGGGAAAAAATCATGTGGCAAAAAAAAAATAAATCTGTGTGCAGCCATCCTGAAAAAATCTGACTCCATGCACTCTCCCTTCTCCTTGGACAAGAGTAAGAGGCAGAAAAAGATCTTGTGAGTAGCCCATGGGTCAATTCGTCATACCTTGCTCTTTCCTGTTCCTGCGTTTCCTATCACAAAGACTGAGTGCCGGACAGCTAACAGCTCCTCCAGTTGAACCACCTGCAAAAGTGGTCATTATTTGCTTTTGATGAGGCGACAATGAAAAGATGTTGGGAAAACATGTCTAACTACTGCTTTTAAAGATGACTATGCCTCCTGCGTCCTCAAAAAAGCTCTCACTTAATCCATCCATCTATTGAGCCATTCCTCAACCCAAATCCTACCATAACGCCATCCTTGCTAGCTTTCATTCCCTTTCCAACCTTCTTTTAGTATCTTAAATCCTTGGAGAGTCCATCTTCAGTGGTGCCTCCACTTCCTCTTCTCTCTAGTTTGATTTCAATAGATGCTGCTCTCTCTAAAGTAACTAACCATCTCTTAATTATTCAGTCCGATGGTCTTTTCTCCATCCTCACTCCCCTTGACCTCTTGGCCGCTTTTGACACTATTGGTTACTCTGTTCTCTCTGGTATTGCCTTCTCTCTAGGTTTTCAGGACACCCCTCTCTCTCCTGGGTCTCTTCTCCCTCTCTGCCTGCTCCTTCTCTTTCCCTTTTGCTCAATCCTCCTCCAGATTGCCCCCTCTGATCTCATTAGCTCCTCTGAATTCAATGATCATCTCTATGCTGATGATTCTTAAATCTATTAATCCAGTCCTAATCTCTGTTGATGTCCCATCTCACATCTCCAACTGAACCTGCTATTTGAACGATGTCCCAAAGGTATCTTAGACTCGATATATCCCTGACTGAACTCATCATCCCCCCAATTGTGGTGCCTGTCCCCCAACTTTGCCTATTGCTATCTCCCCAGACCTTCAGGCTCCCAGCCTAGGGGTCCCCCTGGATCTCCCTCTCACTTTCCACATCCAATTCAGACTTAACAGAGTGATGGAGAAAATCTTCAAAGGCAGGTTGGACTGAAAGGTGTGTTGAGTATTTTTTTCTGAGGGCTGGTTGTGCAACATGTATTAGCAGACCCCTATAGTGTATGTATTTATATTCTATGTCTATAAGTGTATAAATATTTAATACGTACAATATATGTATATTTCTATGTAAATGTTTAACTTTAAAAATAGATGTATATGAATATGTATGTCTATGCAGATGTGTGTGTGTGTGCATGTGTGCATGTGTGTGTGTGTGTGTGTGTGCATATGTTCTTACTTTGAGGATAAAGCTCTCTTCGGGCTGCAAGCAGAGCTCCAGGGTTGACTGGCGAACCATCTGTTCAAACTGCATTTCCCTCTTCCTAGGAACATCCAGGGCTGGAAACAGGTCACCGATCAGACCCATGAACACGGGAATGTCATCCGTCACGATTTTGGGCAGGTTGAAGTCCCTGAGTGCCCTCATCAGTACCTGCGAGAGGAGTCAAAGGCCCCCACGTGAAGAGCAGGCAACAGCCACACTGATCTGGGCCAAGGAGAGGCGCTCGTCCCCTTCCCAGCTTGGCTGGCCAAGTTCTTTGTCTGGGGGGCTTGAACAGGTGGCTCCCAACCGACCGATGAGTGTCGGTGAGAGAGAATGCACAGAGATGGCCCCAAACACCTCCTTCCTCGGCCGTCCCTGACCTGCTTTGGATCTTGCCAAAACGCCCGAGGTCTCCGTGTACCTATTTCTCAGCTTGTAAAGCATGAGCAGCAGCCGATGCTGGCAGGGCATTTCAGGAAAGGGCTTTGAGAGCCAGAGATGAGACAAAGACCCTGGACACAGTGAAACTCTGCATAAGGTTCCTGTTCAGGAACGCGGGAACAACCAAGATTCGGAATGTGGGGCTCTTAAATGGGGATGGGGGACAGTGGAAAGAACCCTGGCTCTGGTGTCAGAGGATCTGGGGCCCATGTGGACCTGCCCCTGGTGCCCTGCCTCTCTGGTCTCAGCCTCTTCTTCTCTAAAACGAGGGGGTTGCTCTTGACAACCGTCCCAGCTCTAGCTCTATGATTCAAAGGGGCTCTACACTCTCGAATGGAAGAGAAGGTGGCAGGTGAAAAGTCTGAAGGGAAAAACCACAAATACACCAAAAGCTGATCAGAAACTGCCATGGAGGCCAGATTGGGCTGGATACAGGTTAGGTCACACCCCACGGAAATAGAGATCGGCAATTGCTGGAACTTGGCAAGCTCGCTGCGGACACCAGCATGGCCATGGCATCGAGATGAAGAAAAGGCTCATTCTCCATTCACTTCCTTTGTTCAGTGATTCAAGGCTACCTGGTCTACTTATGGGAGTCATGCAAGATGGAGGAAATCAGATGGGAAGAAGGAGAAGCAAGATCACAAAGCCTTGAAGCTGGGAGGAGTTTTAGCAATCATCTGGCCAAAGGGTGATGGGGCAGAGCTAGAGAAGGAAGTGAGGACAAAGAGCATCCACTCCAACCTTCTCAGTTTTGGCTGAGGAAATGGAGAGCGAATGTTTCCCTGACTTATGGTCACAGAGGCAGTAAGCACACAGCCCTGGGATCTGAACTAAGGTCCCAGACTCCAGGGCTCTCTTTCCATCTTACCAGGTTGTTCCCTCCATTTAACTGCTCTAGTGCTGCTTCTTTTATCTATAAAATGAGGGGATTGGACAGGATAACAATAATAGTATCTACCAAATTGGTTGTGAACTACTTAGTACACTGCCAGGTACACAGTAGGTGCTTAATAAATGCTTGTTTCCTTTCCTCCCCATAAGATGATTTCAAGTTCCAATTTGATGATGCCATGAACCCAAATTGGAACCCCTACCCTACAACTGCTCTAAGAAGTTCTCATTCATCCTTAGCTTGAGCACTGACTTAAAAAAATAATAAAAGCTGGAATGTACACAGTACTTTATGATTCACAAAGTGATGTGTGTGCATATAAATGATCTCATTGGTTCCCCAGAACAATTCTGTCAAGGTAGGTGCTTTATTGTTTTTTTAATAAATGAGGAAACTGAGGCTAAGCATTATAATGAGTCTGGGGAAGGATCTGCACTCAAGTCTTCGAGATCACAAGACCAATGCTCTGTCCATTTTGCCACCCAAATGATTGAGGGTCTACTTTCTTTATTGGGACTTCAAAATACTTTTCAGGGATAATGCATCAACGGATTCCAATTTCCTTTCCTCAAACTATAGTCTTCATCAGGGAGGACTTGGGACTTAGTTATCAAACAAAAGCCTTACCAGCACTCCAAATACCCCAATACCTTTTATATATACATACATGTGCATGTTTTAGATACACATGTATATATGCATCTGTACACGCATGTGACATATACATACATGTAATTAAAAACCCCAAGTACACTGCACCTAGTTCAGGACCAAATGTTCTTCTGCATAGAGCAGTCTGGAAAATCCTTTCCCAGCCCCGACATTTGACACTGCAGTACCTGGTCCTCAGGTCGATTTTTATCTCCTCGTTTCAAAGAACCAGCTACAACCAAGACCGATTTCACTGCTCGGAGGCCCCAGTCATAATGATCCTAAAACCAAACACAGAGAAGCTTCCAGAAAGGTCTCAGGAAATAACAACCACCAATAGGATGGCAAAGATCCAGAGGGCATAACGAGAGAAAGGATTCTGCTTCCTTCTGCCAGCAGCGAGGCCTCCGTTACAAATATACACATTTCACTTGGCTGTGAAGGGAAACTTCCTAACAATTAGAGCGAGTCCAGAGTGGGACGGGCTGCCTCAGTCCCCCAGTGCAGGCAGTGGCTCAGGATCGACCCCTTTTCGTTCGTCGGTTTTTGGTGGGGATTCTTTGTACAATGTGGGTTGGCTTAAATAGCCACTAATCATAGATTCATAGTTGAAAGAGATCTCAGATACCCTCTGGTACAATCCCTTCAATCTGCAGATGATAATAAAAGGGGGAATAGGAAAGCTATTCAATGACTTGACACAGTCATTCAGGTAAAAAATGTCAAAGGCAGAATTGGAATTCAAGTCCTCAGGCACTACAGTGCCCAACACTTTATCTCCTACCCCATCCTGCCACTCTGAAGGTTCATACTCTCCTTCACTTGGAGTTGTTTGTGATAGGATGAGAGAATCGGGGAGCCCCTTCTCCTCATTTGAACCCTAGCGATGTGACAGAATTCTCTCTCCTCAAGTGCCATAACATCGTTGTCTTCTTCCTCTTGAAGCCAGAATCAGAGAGGTTATCATCAATCATGGAATTGGCATTTCCTTAGCTAGTCCTGGTCCCTGTCCACACAAATCCCATCTGTTAGCATGAACAATATGCAAGCATTTGTAAAATCATTCTGATTCTAATACATGAAGGATCTTTAGGAACTCCAGAATAAAAAACCATCAGTGTGAGAAACACTTCCATGAAGATGATTAGGAACCCAGCGATATCTTAGCAAGCAAGCCCCTCTCCTGGGGAGCTATTTAAGGACCAGATAGGTCAACACTTGATCTTAGCCAAAAGACTGAGAAGAGAGTCTAGAGAGGTAAACTGTCTTGCCCAGGTTCTCACAAATAGTAAATGTCAGAGGCAGCATTTGAACCCAGGTCTTTGTGACTCCAAATCTATCACTTTTTTCACTGTTCCAATGTGACCGCTGCAGACCAGTCTTGGGGACATATAAAAATATGCCCCTCCCCCAAAAGATGGCCAAGCATTTAGTGAGAGCACGTGCAGCCCACATGCCTCCCAAGAGATATAAAAAAGGTTCCCCTGTGTATGGGGTACCTCATCCCCCCATCACAGAAATAGGAAAGACTCCGGACAAGACTGATGGGCATGGGTTAGGCTATGATCAGTATTGTTGAAGGACTCTCATACTGAGGACAGATCAATTGGAACATTAACATTGGAATTTGTAAGCTCCCAGGAGGGGAGGGTAAACAAAGGATATCACAAACCCCCAATCTGTCGGCTCCAGGATGACTGATTATTTTCAAAAATCAAGGATTTGAAAACATAGCTCAAGGCCATTCTTTCCCCTTTAACCACCGGGAATTCAAATGATTTGTTACTAAGCCTTGGCATTTCCAAATGGATTTCTTTTATGGCCACACACAAAGATTGCCTAGATCCCTCTCTGGCCCCTCACCTGCTTGGAAAGCAGCTCCTGGCACAGAGTGTACAAGGCAATGAACTTTCGAGCTAAGAGGCGGGCATCCACAAAGCCCTCGGCCACCAGCATGATTTCACAGATCAGTTCGATGTCAGGGGCGACCATGGCGCAGGGTCTAAGAAAGAAACACACACAGCTTCCGTTCTAAATGGGATAAGGTGAGAAGGACAAATTGCTTAAATCCAGTGATTAATTTGTACCAACATTCTAACGAGCCCCAAGAGAGGCACCAATTATATGTGTCAATCAGAACTAATGAGAAAGTCTTGACTTTGAATAAAAAATTCACAATTAGTGGGAGGCTGGAAAGTGAGGATCCTTTGGATTTGGACCCCATAGAAAACTCATGGCAATGTCCCTTAAAATTGTGGGATACATAGAAATACTGTCACAGGATTATAGCTTTAGAAATGCAAGAGTCCTTTAAGGCCATCTAGTCTGGTCCCTTACATTTTGCAGATGACCAATGGAGACCCAGAAAGGTTAATGACTTACCCAGGGTCACACAGATAGTAAATGGCAGAGCCAGTATTTGAACCCAGTTGTAGAGAGATATTATCACCCTCCTCTAAATAACCTCCAATTCATTATTTTGGTTTTATTTGATTTTAGATGAAAAATCTTCTTGTAGAAGTTTGGGACTGAAGTATATGAATTTTTTCTTCTTTATAAATTGACCTCTTACCCATGCTCTGGTTTCTTAAAAGTCACTTATGGAACCTTTAAAATCTGTTTAATTTTTCAGAGCTGGGAGAGGAAAGCAGGGAACAACCTCCTTATGAGAGAAGTGTGATATAGTAGAAAGGATGCTATAGTGTCCTGGTGTCAGGAGGTCAACCGTGATTTCATCAATACCCAGGTGAGGAAGCTCTGTTCATCAAATGCAGGTCAATACTTGCTCTGGAATTTAGGGTTAGGCTAATATCTGACAGGGACACTGTGCTGCCCAGGGTCCCAAGCCAGTATATATCCCAGGCAGGACTAGAACCCAGTTCTTTCTTATTTCGAAGCCATTACGCCAGGTTGACCCTTGGTATCAGGAGAACTCTATTTCAATCCTAGCTCTGACTCTCATTAATGTTATGGCCTTAGGCAAATTGCTTCCCCTCTCTGTCTCACTTCTTGACTCTCCCTTCCCCATTGCAGGGGGAAGAGGAAGCATCCACAGAAGAGGACAAAGGAGGCAGGTCTAGAAGATGCCCGATGGGGCCACTGGTATGGAACACTGGGGACCCAGGGTTTTGGAAGCAGATGAAGGCAGCCCACATGAGACTGCACCTGAGTACTTGCCTAAAAAGGGCTTTGAGATTCTCGGGCAATTCTGTCCGACCAGCGTAGCCTGGGTTCATGGTGATGAAGATGCCAACCGAGGGTTTCAGCCGAATGTCTTCCCCCAGGAACATAAATCTACCAGGACAAAAGCAAAACAGCATGAGAAAGCCATGGGCACTGTTGGGTCTGTGTTAGGGCTAAGCCCTCACATCCATGACCTTGCTAAGAAGGTGAATTGGGTGGCTAGTTGGGGAATGCAAGGCAGAGAGGGGGAGGAGGAGCCCAAGGGAGATGAAAATGTCAAGGGAGGCTCTCAGGAAATGGGGAAGGTTTGAGGGGAATTAGAAGTTCACTTTGCCTTTGCAACTCTATTGTTACTACCAGAAAAGGAAGATTGGAAAGGCAGAAATCAGTTGGATATGGAGAAAGGAAGAGGAGAAAAAAGGAAGAGAAAGGAATAAGGAGAATGGACAGAAGAGGGTAGGGAAGGAAGCAGAAGCAGAAGAGAGGAAGAAGGAACGGGAAATGTTGGTCTGAACCTTTTCTTTGTCTTAGCCTTAGACAGCTGCCTTAGGGCACAAATATCATGTATCTCAAGCATTTGTGGCTCAGTTCATTGACAGTCAGGCTTAGAGATAGGAGGTCCTGGATTCAAATGTGGTCTCAAGACACTTCCAACTGTTGGTCCTGGGCAAGTCTCTTAACCCCTATTGCCTAGTTCTTACTGTTCTTCTGCTTTGGTACCAATATACAATATTGATTCAAAGATGGAACATAAGAGTTTTTGTTAGAAAAAAAAATCACCGAGAACCCCCTCCACACACACACACACACACACACACACACACACACAATCCTCTCTTCATCATTAGAAATTAAAACATCTTACTATTATTCTGAAAATAATTTTGGCCACCAAAGGCTCAGTTATCTGGAAGAAACTGATTAAGAGAGTATAACACTTTCCGAGTTTTATGAGAAGAGAGCTGTCCAGACAAAAGTTTATGTCATGGTTGAGAAGGGAATGGCACTGGACTTGTAACCAGAAAACCTGGGTTCTAATTCTGGGTCAGACATTAACTAGCCATGTGACTCTGGGCAAGATACTTACCCTATGCCTCAGCTTCTTCATTTGTAAAATGGGGACAATAATAATAGCTCCCAGGGCTGTGAGGACTGAATGAGATAATTGCAAAATGCTTATATTAAGCACCATATAAATGTTAGCAATTATTATTGTTTTAGCTAACGATTTACCCAGATTTACACAGCTAGCATGTGTCAAAAGGCAGGACCTGAAACCAGATTATTAGGATTTTGAAGCTGGCTCTCTATCCACTCTATTATTCTCGCTGGTGTGATGGAAATCACCCAAGAACAGTATGATGGGAAAAGGAGATCAGCCAATAGTTCAGGGAGAATAAGGGGGAAGGAAAGAGTCGGATGCTGCTTGGGTACCTAAAGGATGCAGACAGAGTCTACAAGGATGCCCCAGTTACATTCTTTGAAGAACATCTATGGGAAAGTATAAACAAGAATCACCCAGAATGAGAAGGTACTCAAAAGGTTTAATCAGTACCACGGAGAGAGCCCCTCACCACAGATGTCACAGATCCCCTCCTTCCCCCTAAAGCACTGAAATAGATTTAATGCCAAAAGACAACAGAGAAGGCAGAGAGCCAAGAGACATCGCTGGTCTTTCCTATTAAACTGACTCCTTTCATGGGAACATAGAACACTAGAGATGAAACGGTCCTTGGAGGCCAACTTTATCTAACAGATGAGATTGTAAAGGAAACTGAGGGAGGTCAATTGATTTGTTTGAGGTCACATCAGAGTAAATGGAGAATTGTGCTGTGAATGGAAGTTCTCTAAGCCCAATTCCAACATCTTTCTTGTACCTCTTCAGCAAGGAGGGAGGGAAGGGTTTCCTCAGACTTCCGTATCACTCCATTTCTACCTTTTTGGTTTTTGGGATACACTGAGGGGAAGGGGAAAGGGGACCAACATGTAGGCATGATGCACACACCTCTTTCTCTTGTTCCTGATGGCATCATGTATCATCTTCACTTGTACAGCTACCACTGACAGAACCTCAACTGCAATCCGATTGAATTCATCAAAACACCCCCAGGCTCCTGTCTGGACCAAGCCTTTGTAAACATTGCCTATGGACTGAAGGACACAGTCAGAGCTTCACTTCGCAACCTTATTGTTCTTTGAGCTTCATTCACTCTTAGGAGACATTCCTCATCTTACCTTATAGTCCATCTGCTCAGAACAGTTGAATACGTAAACCATCATGCCAAGGGCATGCCCCAAATCCTTGGTGGTCTCTGTCTTGCCTGTGCCGGCTGGGCCAGCAGGAGCCCCGCTCATGGTGAGATGGAGTGACTGTGTTAAGGTGATGTAACACCTTGAAATAATGAAATATAGCACTATTGTTAGTTAATAACCAACTGAATCAAAGACTAAGATCTCCCGAAGCCATAAAACTGAGCAAGAGGCTTCCATTTAGCACCCTTTGTGTATGGACTGTTTGCTTGATATTTCCCCATTAGATTGTAAGCTCTTTGAGGTCAGGGATTGTCTTTCGCCTCTTTTTGTATCCTCAGAGCATCAAGGTAGGATAGAATGTTGGACCTGAAGTCAGGAAGACTCATCTTCATGAGTTCAAATCTGGTCTCAGACACTTATTAACTGTGTGACTCTGGCAAGTCACTTAACTTTGTCTGCCTCAATTTCTTCATCTATAAAATGAGCTGCAGACAGAAATGGCGAAACACTCCAGGATCTTTGCCAAGAATGCCCCAAATCGAGTCATGGAGAGTTGGACATAGCAGAAAAAATTGAACAATAACAGTATCCTCAGTGCTTAACACAACACCTACAATGTAGCAGGTATTTAAATGTTTATTGATTGATTGATTCTAATCAGACTGTAACACAAAACCAGGGAGCCATTCCATTTTTGGATGATGTGACTAATAATATGGTGTCTAGGACAACCAACTCAAAAATCCTCGCAAACCAACTTGTGAACATAATATAAGAAGTAATAAAGACATATTCAGCTATGTGACAAGGGGTCTTAATTACTACGGTTACTACATTTTACATCCTCCAAATTGTGTTCCTTGAAAGAAAGCCCTGCTGGCCTCACCCTAATCATACTTCTGATGTGATGCTGAAATGCTGTAGTCATCAGCATTTTAAACAAAGAGAATCTTTAAAAAATGATTGAGAAGAATGGAATACTTCATTTATTTCCATTATCTCCTCAAAGCAGGGTCTTGAGGTACAAATATTTTGTCACTTTGCTGCCTTCAGATGCTATATCCCCCCCCCCAGAGTTCTTATGTAATGTAATTGATTTGCACACTCATATTCTGTATATATCTATCTGTGTGGATATGATTTCCCCAAAGTAATTATAAACTCCTCAAGGATGGAGACTCTCTTTTTTAACTTTGTTTTTCCAGTGCTTGACACACAGTAGGTACTTAAAAAATATTTATTCACTTGTCGGTTGGCTACCGCCACGTGAAGCATGTTTAAAATCTTCTCATATCTCCAAGGAGAGACTCCTAATTAGTTGGTAATTTTTAAAAGATGAGTGTTTATAAGGAAAACTCAGGCTGACACTTGGGTGATGGAGTAGCTAAGAATTTCCTTTGCCAAGTTGCTAATCCATTTAGATATTTAAAATGTAACAAATATAGCAAATGAGAGCAAATTCAATTAAAATGGAATTTAGGAAACAGTTTCCACATGGTCTTGCATTTAATTGCATTACTATAATGTTATTTTTGCAGGAGGAAATAGAAAGGATTTAAGACATGGGACACACAGTAAATCCAAAGAAAGTAGAGTCATGGAAAGGGTCCTAGACCTGAGTCCAGAGGTAAGGGACCTGAGTTTGAATCTTGCCTCTTTTATTTCCTACCTTGTAAGGACCATCCTTATAGCATTACTGCAAAATGAGAGAGGTGAAAGGGTTTGGGATTGGGAGGGCAGCACAAGGCACGGATGATGCATCATGGCAAAGTTTATTTCATCACAGCTAGTATTTTATAGGGCAATATTACATAAGCTAAAGGTTTAGGTACCCCTTTTACATGGACAGTGGTTAGTAATGATTTACAATCTTAGTACAAT
The DNA here is from genome assembly GCF_027887165.1 of Monodelphis domestica. Classification (NCBI taxonomy): domain Eukaryota; kingdom Metazoa; phylum Chordata; class Mammalia; order Didelphimorphia; family Didelphidae; genus Monodelphis; species Monodelphis domestica. The sequence goes on from NC_077231.1 coordinate 314,521,367, forward strand.
GACTTAGTTTACTTCACTGAAGCTTAGACAGAGTTTTCTATAGGATTATAAACCAATATGTCAATGTGTAACCATCTAATCCAGATTCTCATAGAATCCCTGCATCAGTAGTTTCTTGGAAGAACATGCAGTTTTTACAAAGTATAGCAGGGAGGGGGTAGAAAGGAGGGGTTTTGGGGACCCCATGTGAGGAGTGCTACATAATTGATTCTGGCCAGACCATAGCTTTGATTTTATTGGGGTCCACTCTCAGTACTGGGGTCTACACTACCTTAGCAAAAGAATTTTACCCATCCAAGCCTCAGTTTCCTTATCCACAAGCTGAAGAGGTTGGAAGAGATACTATCTCTAAGGTCTCTTCCAGCTCTGGGTCTAGGATCTCATGATAATAAATGTCAAAGAGGTCAGGGTTCAACAAAAAGCCCAGAGTTCAAGTGACCTTGGGAAAACCTTTAATATCTCTAGACCTTGATTTCCTTATTTGTAAAATTAGAGGGGAGGTCAGCTGAGTGGCACACTGGGGCCAGGAAGTCTTAACTTTCTAAGTTCAAATCTGAGTGTCTCAGAAGGATGCTTTGGAATTATGATGTTGGAGAAGATTTTTGAGAGTCCCTTGGACCACAAAGAGATCAAATTAGCTGATACTTAAAGAAATTAATTCAGATTATTCACTGGAAGGTCAATACTAAAGCTGAAGCTTAAATGCTTTGGCCACATCATTAGAAGAAAGAACTCATTGGAAAAGATCTTGATGTTGGGAAAGATTGAAGGCAAGAGGAATAGCAGAGAATGAGAAGGATAGATGGTGCCATGGAAGCAATGAACACAAGCACAGACAGACCTTGGAAGATAGTGGAGGACAGAAGGGTCTGGCCTGCTATGGCCTACAGTCACTAAGAGTCAGATGTGACTGAATAACTGAACAATAACAAAATCGTGGGGTGGGATAAGGATAAAATTGTGTCACGTTCTAGGATTCTGATTCTTTGTAGTATGAACTGATTAATTATTGGTTAGATACATTTGAGTCCTGCCTCTGGGAAGATGCCTATAGCATGATCTGGCTGGACAAGATGGCTCCTTGGAAAGAATCACTGTCTGGTCAGCCCCACAGACAAATGAATAAATAGACTCTACCCTTTTCATGGCTGGATTTCCTTAATCTAAAGGTTTTCACTTTTAGAGATTTTACAGGAACTGAGTCTTCTCATACCGTTCTTCTTCATGTTTTCTTTTTTACCCTAAAAACACCTCCAAAACCCTGAACAATTGTTTCTAATACTATTGTTATCCTATTTCTCTTTTGCCTCACTGATTTTATCTTCCGAGAGTTTCCTTTTGTCAGAGATCAAACTGGACAGGGTGACTGGGGCTTTGTCCTAGAACAGGAGATTCATAGGTCACAAATTCCCATCTAGTTCTGCTCTACCATCATTTTGGCCCCTCCTGGGATCTATTTCCTTCTTTTTTTCAGTAGCATAGAAACATCCCACTATCCCAGAGCAGGATTCTTCTCTCAAAGGTTATCTATGCTCTTAGCTTACCTTTCCTCCCCCATCACTGGGCAGTCTTCCAACAACTTGAAATGCTGATCTGGAAAGAGGGCTCTTCTTCCCCCCCAGGGTCATACCCCAGAGAATCTCCACTTGTCCCGCCCTCAGGGCCGCTCCAGGCACAAAATTCATGAGTCATAAGTTCAACCTTCTGTCCCATTCAGCATCCAGCTGAAACTATTGCCAAGGGGCTTCCATCCCATCCCCAGGTCTTCCCCATGATGAAGATGTTAAGCTGTTACCTGTCAGTCAGAGGAGTAATAACAAGACGAGGACCATTCCCCAAATATTCATAAAAATATTGGAACTGAGCATCGCAGATATTGACAAAACAGTGTTTCTGAGCATCGTCCCACCGGTGCCGGAGTTGAGACAGCCATGCAAAAGCCTGGGAACTGATGACCTAAGGACATGGCATAGGCATTCAGGATTAGAAGGTTGGCTTTTTTTGAGGCAAAAGGAACTTCAAAAATAAGCCCTACTGCTAGGCATGTTAAATCAAAAACATTCATCAATGAAAAGTCCTATAGAAGTGTTGCAAATTAGAATCACCCACAAAGAGGTGACAACAGTGGCCCAGTGGTTAGAGAGGTATCCCCAGAGCAAGGATGACCTGTGTTCAAAGCCTGTCTGGGACACATACTGACTGTGTGACCGAGGATAAGTCACTTAACTTCTCAGAGAGCTAGGTGATTAAGACTTTAGGTGGTAGAGAGTCAATCAATCAATATGTACTCACTGTATGCCAGGTACATGGGAATGAAGAGAGAAAAGAACACAGTCCCTCCCTTCAAAGAGTTCACAATCATCATGAAGGAGATGATGTACATACAAGATTTATCCAACATAAACGGGAAGTAATCTCAGAGAGAAGCCATTGAGCATCGTGGGGCCCAGGAAAGACTTCTGATCAAGGTGGGGGAACCACCTTACATTGGGGGGAGTTTCTTCATCAACAAGTTTCCAATACTAATGAAGTCATGCCCACATCTTTTCTCCATCTCCATAATAAGTCAAGCCCATGTCATTAGAAATGTGTGTGGGAGGAAGCCTCTATTTTAATGGGATGTTTAATTCCAGGATTCACCATCCATTTGTTCAGATAATACCATCCATCTTCCTCTGATGACACTCAAGGAATTTGGCCATTTTATAAAGCTTTCCTGGGTCCTTGAAGCTAGGCAGGATGGATTCAGAATCCCAGAGTTCCACCATTCCTGTGGCTCAAGGTGACAAACTCAATGGGAAAGTCCATACAACTCAATGCCATTTAGCCCTTAAAATAGGCTTACTTAATGCCTTGGCTACAGAGCTGCATTCTTTATTAGAACAGATGAAAATAATTGATTAAAAAGATGTCCACCCTTCTTGATCTTTATAAACAGATGTTGTGGATCCTGGTGCCTTTCAGAGTGGCTTGACCTCCCTCTCCAGAGTTATGGCTTATGGAAAAACCATGAAGGCCTTATAGGCTGGCAGAGGCCCAGAATCAAGGCCAAATTTCAGAATAAGAAGGGAAGAAACCTGTAGATCAGCACCCTGGCAATTTCATGGCTCTCTCTAAAGGAAGAGGCTGTGTGTCCTAGTAGACAGAGGGCAGGCCTTGAGGTTGGAAGAGCTGGCTCCAAATCCTGCATCTGACACATGCCAGCTGGGTGATGCCCAGCAAGTCACTTAATGCACTAGGAGAAAGAGGCTCCTCATTAGAACCTCTCCAGGCCAATTCAGTCTCATTACAAAGCTAGAGACAACACACACACACACACACACACACACACACACACACACACATACACAATTGAGAGAATCTCATTCCTGGAAGATGGTAAAATGTTTTTCATTAAATCATTTGTTGATTTATTCCATCAGAAATGAGTGTTCCTGCCAAATGGAAGCAAGCAGAACCCGCAGTTGTTCTATATGTAGGGAGAGTTGGGATTTGGGTGTCTAGGAGCCCAGGTTCCTGGGATGACCACCAATCCACACTCTCTTCTGAGGCTACTCCTGTCCAGTTTCCTATGTACTCTCTGCAGAGGTCCTGCAACGAGGCTGGAATTTTTCCCAGTCTTCCCAGTGTATGTAGGCAGCCCTCCTCTCTCCCATCCATCATGCTATGTGGATGGACTAACTCCCTTGCTTGAATCACACAAGTCATTGTTGATAATAAATTGCAACTTTTTGTGACATACTATGGTGACATACATTGATGAGGGAATTTCTTCACTTGACAAATCCCTAGCGGTAATAGGCAGACTATAACTTTAATTTCTTGGTTTATTCCATCATTTACAGTGACAGAGCACCCATGGAATAACATTGAAGGCCTTCTGTTTCAAGGAGATGATTAGAGCTCACTGAAAAAGTGGTGTGATTTTATCCAAACTTGTCTCTTGCTCTTCTTCAGGTTTCTAAGATGTATAAACTAATCAAGCAACTCTAGAGGATCCATCCACTGGGAATTCATAATCTGGATATTGAGCATTTCTCCTCTGCTTTGTTTTTCCAGGGTGAATTGGTTGGAAGGTGAATCTCTTCTGTTTATCATGGATCTTATTTTGGACGGTCTCCAACATTCAGGGTTTGTTGAAATCCTTGTGAATCCATCTACAAACCTACAAGAGCCTCTTCAGAACCTCATCATCCATGGAGACTCCCTCCTTGGTTTGGGCTGCAGTGGACTCTCTCCACCCCAGTGACCAGCATGTTTAGCAAAGTTTGTTCCCATCATTGGGTGCCATGCTTGATATTAGTAATCAGAGAATTGGACAAAATTGTATCTGCTGTTATATCATCCAAGGACTCTTAGCTGGTTCCACCACCATATGTATGTGATTCATCCTGTTGGATGGGAGCTCTTAGATGGTATTTTGCTCTACCAAATCCCATGCTTTTTTGCAGATAACCACCAAAAAAGCATGATGAGATCATTTCTTCTTTGCACATCCCCAACATGTGATTGTCAGGATGTGACTCACTGTGGAATAGCACATGGGAAAGCCTGCCTTTTGCTCCCGAAACCGTAGCTATTGTCCCTCTGCTTATTATCCAAAGCCCATCCCAGTTATGTTCAGCCAGGTTTAAAACATCTGAGGCATAGCAACAGGATGGTAGAAATTTTTGCCCATGGCAATGAGGGAGGTGGTCCACTCTGATGAGCTCCCCATGGACAGAGGGCCTGCATGGGGGTCACAGTCAGAAAATAGAAATTCCTTGAGGCAGGGATGAGGCGAGGGGGGGACTATGAGGCAGGAAGTAGGGGGACAGCATGAGGTCCTATAGGCTCTAAGAATCAGAATCAACAAAACATGGTGACTGATCAGATGGTGGTTTCTAGAATGCCTCCAACACTGCAAACTGGGTGACTGGAAAGATGGTGGTGCCTTTAATAGAAATCAAGAAATTTGGAGGACAAGAAAGTTTAGGAGGAAAGATGCTGAGTTTGAGACCCCGATGGGACAGCCAAGGGCAGCACCTAGCAGGCAGATGGTGATGCAGAGCTAAAGCTTAGAAGAGAGCTGAGGCCAGGGGATGTAGATTTTAGGGGCACTGCCTAGAGATGAAGGCACAGGTCTAGGAGGTCCCAGGGTAATTCCGTTTAGTCTAGTCTTCTTTTAATGCCAACTACTGGGCAGGGGAGGCTTCCTGCAGGGTGTACATACTCTATATCCATGCACTCGATAATTTGTCTTGACTCAAGCAAGGTTTTCAGTTGTGTCCCACACTACCTACAAATGAACAAACTGAGAAGGCAGGAATCCCAATTGCCCTGCTGTAGGCTGGTGTTCAGCTGAGCTGGCTGCAAAGTCAGAGTCCCAGAATAATTACAAATTCATTAATAATACTGGCGATGGCTTAGAGAACATGCTTGTTAAGTGTTCAGATGATACTAAACCAGGAGTGGCCCAAGGTAAGAATCATAAGTCACTATGGCATTCCTGATGGGCAGAAATAGCCACAGGTGATGAGAATGAAATGCAACAGAACACTGTCCCATGAGTTCATCTAAAGAGGAAACAAATGATATGCAAAGATACCTTGAAGATCAGAGGTTAGGCTATAGTGGAGAAGAAAAAGATTTTGAGGTCATAGTGGTCACATGCTGAAGGAGTCAACAAATGTTATCGGCAGTACTTCCACATGCAATGTACTCTCTCTTCATCTCCATTTTGCAGGATTCTCTTTCTTCAAGCCTCAGCTCAAGGGCCACCTTGTTCATGGAATCTTCCCTGTTCTCTCTAGTTGTTATTCCTCTCTCCTTGCTCAAATCACCTTCCTTTGCTTATCTGCATTCATCAGCTTATTGATTGAAAGTAGGAAGAGGCATTAGCCATCTGGATCTACCCACCCATGATGAGGAACTGAGGTCAAGAGAGCTAAAGGGACTTATCCAGGGACACAGAGTTGTAAATGGCGTACTCAGCATGTGAACTGAGGTCCTCTTACTTGAAATCCAGGCAGCTTTTCCAGTGTTCTCTCCTCAGATGAAATGTAAGAGGGCAGGCACTGTTCATTTCTGGTTTGTGTCCTCAGTGTGTAGCAGAGGGCAAATGCTCAATAAATGTTTGTTGATGTGTTTTTTGAAAAGACAAGCACGGGGGCAGCTAGGTAGCACAGGTGATACTGAACCAGGTTGGGAAGTCAGGAGAACGTGGGTTCAAATGGTCTTGGGCATTTCTTAGTTGTGTGATCCTGAGCAAGTCACTTAACCACAATGACCTTGCCTTTGCTTTCTTCTGTCTTGGAACTGATACTAAGACAGAAGGTAACGATTTCAAAAAGAAGAGAAAAGAAAGAACAAGCCCAACACTGGTGTAGACATGGAAATAATATCCATAAAAAGTGACAGAATCTTCTTGGGCTCAAATTTAAGGTCAGTTTCTCCATTCTAACACTTAAGAGGAAGAAAAAAATCATGTACTTGGAGAGAGAATAAAAAAGGGGTCATCAATCAAAATAAAAAGGCTGAATAATAAGACTTATTCAGGAAACCAGAAAGATTTATCCAAGCACAGAGCAGACAAGAGACGACCTTGCAATGGTTTCAATTTTGTGAATGGCTCTGCCTGGCACAGGCAACCATGATGAGCTATTCTTGATTACAATGAGGCCACCAGGAAATGAGCTATATAACTGTTCCAAGGAAGACTGGAATAAACCAAAGAGAAGAATTTTCTGTCTTAGAGTAGTTAATGACAGGCAGAGTATCACAAGGATTGGACTTGGAGTCAGGAAGACATGGGTTCAAGCCTTGCTTTGATACATATTGGTTGTTTGACCCTGGGCAAGTCACTGAATATCTCAGTGCTTCAGGTGACTTTCTAAGACTAGAATAGAAGTTATACACAGGTGATAGTTTGCTTTAGGGGAAGGTTTCTGCCCTGGGAGTCCCCATTTTTCTTGAAATTACTAGTGTGTGCAAAAAGTTTGTGGTTAAACACATTTGGCAACCTCAAATTACTTGGAAGTTTTCAATGTAAGTTAAACTTCCCTAGCAATTAGAGTTACATAAAAATGGAATGAGCTTCATTGGAGGTGATGAGCTCCCTGTTATTTGAGATCTCTAACCAAAGCTAAATTGCAAACAGCTATATTGAAAATGGGATTATTGATTCTGGGTAAGTTGGACTCAATGGACTTTGAGAGTTTTTCCATATCTGACATTCTATTATTTTGGGGAAATTGGGAAGACAGGGTGGCATAGGCTATAAAAATGGAGGTCCAACATTGCTATCAAATTGGTCTCCAGGAGCAAATCATTTGATGAGATGGCCTCTTTGGGTCCCAGATGATTTGGTATATTTTTGTTTTTGATTTTACTGGCTTGCAATTCTTGAGTAAGGACAATAGGACATTAAAAATACTGTGAACAGGAAAACTCCAGATATGATCATAATTTTTCAGACCCAAATATTAGCATGACATTAGGGCAGCTAAAAGCTCTACATCTGCAACAAAGGTGCCCCTCAGAGACTGACTCAACATGGGTTGAATTATTGAACTGAACTATTTTGGGAGGAAACAAAACTCTGGGACATGTACCCAGGCCACATTTAGATTCCCAAAGCCCTCAGACATAATTACCTTCTGAGAAACCAGCTTGGCCACAACATCCCGGGCATGGACATCAATGGTACAGATGGTCATGATCTTCTGCCGGTCTCCAGGGGTGAGCTCACCCAGCAACATGGTGATGAGTGTGTTGAGCTGAGAAACCTCAACAGAAGAAGAACATTCTACTCAATAGACCCATTCCATCAACTCCATGTTGCTCTGACAGATGATTTATGTCTCTGAGAGATGATTTATAAATCTGCCTCCAGTTAATTTATGGGGAAAGATTTATGAAAACAAAACAGAAAAAATGAAGGTGAGAAGAGAAGAATAAAGAAAAGATGATGCTCTACTTGAACAGAGTAACCCTCTCAGAAGAAAAAAAAAGGATTAATGGAAGGACTGTCATATGGCATTTATATTCTATCATAAGGTTTATAACTTTCTTTGCTTCTGTTTCTACTTTATCTTCACAACAGTTCTGTGGGGATGGTTCTATTATTATTCCCATGGTATATAAGGGAAAACTGAATCTCAGAGATGTAATACCCTTTGTCCAAGATAAAAAAAATGTAAACAGAAACAAAACTAGGGTTAGACATGGGAAACAAACTAAGGCATCGCATGAATATATTTAACCTTCCTTCTGCTATATGCAAGGAAGTATTCATTCTATGACACTTTATTAATAGAAGTTAATAATAATTTATTCTACTAAAATAAAAATTATCACTATTGGAAAAATCCAAATTATATAGATAACACAAAGTTTTCACACTAAAAGAGCAGAAGACATTGAATATGGTATTCCAGAAGACAAAGGAACTAGGATTACAAGAATATCTTACAGTGAAAAAATATGCATTTAATGAAATAGAGAACTCTAAGGCATTTCTGATGAAAAGACCAGAGCTGAATAAAAGAATCTGATATTCAAACACAAGACTCAAGAGAAACATAAAAAGGTAAAGTTGAAAGAGAAATCAAAATGGACTTAATATGGTTAAAGTTTACATTTCTATATGGGAAGATGATATTTGTAACTCCAAAGAACTTTATTATTATTAGACTGGTTTGTAGTAGTATACATCAACAGAGGGCATGGGTGTGTGTTGAATATGATGGGATGACCTAAAAAATAAAGACTGAGAAAGAGGAGGGGAGAAGGGGGAATAAAGAGGAAGAATGGGGAAATTTTTCTCATATAAAAGAGGTGCAGAAGGAAGACTTTTTATAATGAAGGAGAAAATGGGGATTTGGGGAACAAATCTTGAACTTCACTCTCATTGAAATTGGTACTAAGAGTGAATAACATACACACTTAATTGGGTAGAAAAATCTATTTTTCTCAACAGGGAAGTGAGAGAAAAAGGGCATAAGAAAAAGGGGGAATGATAAAAGGAAGGCAGATGAAGGGAGGCAGTGGTCAGGAGCAAAACAGATTTTTGAGGAGGGACAGTATAAAAAAGAGAGGTAAGAATAAACAAGAAAATGATAGGAAGGATGGAAGAACACAGTAATCATAATTGTGAATGGAAAAGGGATGAATTCACCTGTAAAACAGAAGTGGATAGCAGAATGGATTAGCAACTAGAATCTAACAATATGTTGTTTATTTTTTCTCCTTCAGCAATGTTTTATTTTTTCCCAATTACATAAAAAACTATTTTTGACATTCACTTCCTAACATTTTTAGGTTGAATTCTTTTACTCCCTTCTTTCCTTATCTCTTTCCTGAGATGATAAACAATTTTATATTGGTTAAACATGTGCTGTCATGAAAGAAAATTTCCATATTCTTTATGTTATGAAAGAAGACACATAAAATACTTGAAGAAAATAAAGAGAAAATGGTAAGCTTTGATCTGCATTCAGATTTCATCAGCTCTTTATCTGGAGATGGGTAGCATTTTCATCATGAGCTCTTTGGGTTGGTTGAGTTTTTCAGAATAGCTAAGTCATTCACATTTGTTCATCATACAGTATTGCTGTTTCTATGCCCAGTCTTCTCCTGGTTGTACTCACTTCACTCTGTATTAGTTCATTTAAGTTTGTCAAGGACTAAAAAAAATCATCTTGGCCCACATTTCTTATAGCACAATAATATTCCATTAAAATCATATGCCATGATTTGTTCAGTCATTTTCCAATGAATGGACATCCCTTTAATTTTTAATTATTTGCTATAAAGAATTTTGTACAAATAGGCCCCTTTACTTTAAAAAAAGGTTCTTTGGGTACAGACCTAACAATATAGCTGGATCAGAGAGTATGTACACTTTCATAGATCTTCGGACATAGTTCCAGAATGGTTGGATTAGTTCACAACTTCACCAACAGTACGTTGTTTAAAAGAAACGTACAGAGTCAAAATAAGGGGTTGGAGCAGAATCTATTATCCTTCTGCTAAGTTACAAAAGATAAGTAACCATCATGATCTCAGACCAAGTAAAAGTAAAAATAGACTTAATTAAGAGATATGCAGGGAAATTATATTTTGCTAAAAGGTATCATAGACAATGAAGTAAAATCAATACTAAACATACATGCACCAAATGGTATAGCATACAAATTCTTTTTTTTTTAAACCCTCACCTTCCATCTTGGAATCAATACTGTGTATTGGCTCCAAGGCAGAAGAGTGGTAAGGGCTAGGCAATGGGTGTTAAGTGACTTGTCTAGGGTCACACAGCTGGGAAGTGTCTGAGGCCAGATTTGAACCTAGGACCTCCCATCTCTAGGCCTGGCTCTCAATGCACTGAGCTACCCAGATGCCCCCCATATAAATTCTTAAAGAAAAATTTGAATGAGTTACAAGAGGAAAAAGTAAAACTTTACCTCAACTTTCCCCTCTCAGAGTCAGATAAATCTAAATAAACAAAAAGAAGTTAAATATAAGAATAGAAATTTAGAAAAAATAGATATGATAGGCCTCTGGAGAAAATTATATCAGAAGAAAAGAGAATTTTCTTTTTCTCAGCTGTACCTGGCACAAAAATTGGTCATATATCAGGGCATAAAAACAGTAATAAATACAGAAAGGCATAAATATTAAATGTATCTTTTTCAGACCATAATGCAATAAAAATTATATTCCATGAGGGGCTGTGAAAATATAAATTAAAAATTAATTGATAACTATGTTATCTAATCCTAAAGAATAAGTGGGTCAAATCATAGAAACAATCAGTAATTTCATTAAAGAGAATGACAACAATGAGGCAACATACCAAAATTAGTGGGATGTAGGCAAAGTAGTAATTAGGAAAAAATTTCTTTTCCTAAATAGTTACATCAATAAAGGAAAAAATAGATCAAAAGAAAAAGCATAAAAACTATTGACCTAATAAATAAAACTAGGAACTGGTTTTATGAAAACAAAAAAAAAACAATAAATAGATAAACCACAGATTAATTTTGATGAAAAAAGAAAGGAAACAAAATTGCCAGTATCTATAATGAAAAGGGGGAATTTATCACCAATGAAGATGAAATTAAAGAAGTTATTTTGCCCAATTATGTGCCAATAAATGAAAATCTAACAATCTCAGTGAAATGGACTAAATACTTACAAAAATATAAATTACATAGACTAACAGAAGAGGAAACAATAATCAAATAACCCCATGATAGATAAATAAATTGACCAAGTGATAAATAAGTTCCTTAAGAAAAAAAAAACCAGGAACAGATGGATTCACAAGTGAATTATACCAAATCTTTAAATAACAATTAATTCCAATACTATATAAACTATTTGAAAAAATAGGCAAAGAAGAATAAAAATCCTACCTAGTTCCTTTTATGATGCAAACATGGTACTAATTCCTAAACTGGGAAAAGGAAAAATAGTGAAAGAAAACTATAGTCAATTTCCTTATGAATATGAATGTAAAAATTTTAAATAAAATACTAGCAAGGAGATTAAAGCAATATATCACAAAAAAACATACACTATGATTAGGTGGGATTTATACCAGGAATGTAGGCATAGTTCAATGTTAGGAAAAACTATTAGCATAACTGAGCATATGAGCATATTACCATAACTGAGCATAATGAAAACAAAAATCACATAATTATCTCAATAGATCCTAAAAAAGCTCTTAACAAAATGCAACATTCATTCCTACTAAAAACATTAGAAAACAGAAATCAAGAGAGCCTTTGTTAAAATGATAAGTACCCTCTATCCACAACCAAGAGCAAGCATTCTCTGTAATGGGGATAAATGTGCAACCTTGCCCCCCCCAAAAAAAGTGTAAAGCAAGAATGTCCATTATCACCACTATTCCTCAATATTGTACTAGAAATATAAGATATAGAGATAAAATTAAAAAAAATAAATAGAAGGATTTATAATAGGAAATAAGGAAACAAAACTATCTCTCTTTGCAGATGATATAATGTTATAGAAAACCCTAGTGAATCAACTAAAAATCTAATTGAACCAATAATAACTTTAGCAAAGTTGCAGGATATAAAATAAAGCCACATAAATATTAGCATTTCTATGTATAACCAAAAAAAAGTAAGCAGGAAGAGATAGAGAAATTTCTTTTAAAATAACTGTAGACAAATAAAATACTTGAGATTCTACTGGTCAAGACAAATCCAAGAACTATATGAATGCAATCACAAAATACTTCTCACAAAAATTGACAGACCTAAACAACTGGAGAAATGCTAATTGTTTGTGACTAGGCTGAATCAATATAATAAAAATGACAATTTGGTGTGAATTAATTCAATAATATACTCAACTACCAAGAATTATTTTATGGAGCTAGGAAAATTAATATCAAAATTCATCTAGAACAAAAGGTCAAGAATATTAAGAGAACTAATGAAAAAAAATGTGAAGGAAGGTGGTCTGGTCTTACCAGATCTCAAATGGCATTATTACAAAATAGTAATTATGAAAACAATTTGGTACTGGCTAAGAAATAGAAGGGTAGATTGGTAGAATAGATTAGCTACACAATACACAGTAGTAAATGACAATAATAATCTCATGTTTGAAAAACCAAAATATCCAAGTTTTTGGAACAAGAGTTCACTATTTGAAAAATAATTCTTGGGAAAATTGGAAAGCAGTTGGGTAGAAACTAGGTACAGATCAATATCTCACACTTCATATCAAGTTAAGATAAAAATGGGTAAGAGATAAAGAAAAAAGGGGAAAGGAACTATTTGTACAAAAATATTTATTGCAGATTTTTCAATAGTAGCAAACAATTGGAAATTGAAGGGTTGTACATCAGTTAAGAAATGGCTGAAGAAACAGTGGTATGGGATTGTGATGGAATAATATTGCATTACAAGAAATGGCAAACAAGATGATTCAGAAAAATCTAGAATTACATGAAATGATGCAGAGTAAAATGAACAGAACCAGAAGAAGATTGCACATAGTGACGGGAATATTTTTTTTGATAAACAACTGTGAATGAACTTCTTCTCCTCCTCCTATTCCTCCACCACCACCACCTTTACAAAATGACTAATATGGGAAAATTTTTTGACATGATTACTAAAGTAAAATTTATATCAAATTGCTTACTACCTCAGGGAGAGGGGAGGAGTGGAATGGAGGGACAGTTGGAAGAAGAGAAAGAATTTGGAATTCAAAACTTAAAAAAAGAATGTTAAAATTGTTTTTACATGTAACTGGGGAAATATAAAGTGTTATTTCAAAAAGTTCAAAATGGATACATGATTTAGACATAACTAGGGTTTGATATATTTAAAAAAAATTAGATGAGCATGGAAAATTTTAACCTATCACATCTGGATATTTTTTTGATAAGGAGAATAAATAAAAGAGCATTTATTAAGCACTTAAATGTGATGTGCTGGAAATACAAATAAAAAAGTGGAAAGTCTCTGATCGTAGAAATTTACATTCTAATCAGGGAGACACCATATCAAAAGTTTTAGCTACAAGTCCCATGTTCCTTATGGTACAACAGTAAAAAAAGATGGTAATGCATATTCTTTAATGTGATTTTCATCAGATCTCTGGATAAAGGAAGAATTTATGGCTAAACAAGAGAGAGAATCATAGGAAGAAAAATGGATAATTTTGATCTCAATAAATTTAAGAGGTTTTGCACATATTAAAATAATGCAGTCGAAATTATAAGAAAATCAGGAAAACAACTTACAGCAAGTTTTTCTGTTCTGATAAAGACCTCATTTCTCAAAAGCATAGGGAACTGAGAAATTTATAAAAATGTCATTTCCCAATTGGTAAATGATATGATATAATTTATATTCATTTCAAAGAATGGGAACTGGTAGTTTTCAGCAGAAGAAATCAAAGCCATCTATTATCATATGAAAAATGCTCTAAATCACTACAGATGAGAGAAACATAAATTAAAATAGTTCTGAGATGCCACCTCAAACCTATCAGATTGGCCAACATGAAAAAAAAAGACAAATGACAAATGTTGGAGGAGGGATGTGGGAAAAATTGGTCCATTAATGCACTGCTGGAGGAATTCTGAACTATTGGAACTCCAACCCTTCTAGGGAACAATTTGGAACTATGTCTAAAAGACTATAAAATTGTGCATTCCCTTTGATCCAACAATATCACTACACAGTCTATGTTCTAAAGAGATCAAAGAAAAAGGAAAAGAACCTACATGTACAAAAACATCTTTAGTGGCTCTTTTTGTGGTAACAAAGAATTGGAAATTGAAGGGATGTCCATCAGCTGGGGAATAGTTGAACAAGTTGTGGTATATTATTTTTGTGGAATACTAGTGTGCTATTAGAAATGGTGAGCCAAATTTCAGAAAAAAAACTGTAAAAATATATATGAATTGTTGCAAAGTGAACACAAACAGTAGAATATTGTAACAGTAACAGCAATATTGTAATGAAGTGAATAATTTAGCTAATTTTTAGTAATACCATGATCCAAAACAATCCAGAAGGGCTTATGATGAAAAATGGTTCTATCTAAAGGCATTTAGATAGAACTGGCGGAATCTGCATGCAGATTGAAGCATATTTTTTTTTGCTTTATTTTCCTTCCTTTTTCAGCAACATGGGTAATATGGAAATACATTTCAAATGATCTCACATATATAATTTTTTGCCTTCACAAGTATGGAAAAGGAGCAGGAGGGAGGGAGTTTGGAACTTAATATTTAGGAAAAAAATAATGTTAAGAACCAATAAATATTTTACCTTTAAAAATCTGAATGACATATTATTGTTACTTCCTCAGGGAAGAGCTAAGGACCAAAGCTGCAGGACCATCTTCCAGGTGGGACATAGAACTCTTACTTGGCAGAGACCAGAAGTGAACACAACCAAAAGAAGATGGTAAAATACCACTTCCATTTTTACATGGAATTTGTCAAATTTCAATGGATCACATTTGGATGTATATATCAGGAATGTGGTTGACTGGAGGCAATGTGGTACAATAGAGAGCACACGGAATTTGAAGACATAGATTCACAGATCGAGAGATGGAAGGACCATGGAGGTCATCTCTCTCATTCTTCAGATAAGGAAAGAAGCTCAGGGAATTAAATGATTTGCCCATGCTATTCCAGATAGGTATTAGAGGCAGACTTTGACTCCATATGACTGCTTCTGGAATTAAAGTCTTTTATTTTTTAACCCTTACCTTCCATATTGGAGTCAATACTGTGTACTGGCTCCAAGGCAGAAGAAATAAGGGCTAGGCAATAGAGGCTCAAGTGACTTACCCAGGGTCACACAGCTGGGAAGTGTCTGAGGCCAGATTTGAACCTAGGACCTCCCATCTCTAGGCTTGGCTCTCAATCCACTGAGCTACCCAGCTGCCTCCTGGGATTAAAGACTTTTTGTTGTTGTTCAGCCATTTTTCTGTCATGTTTGACTCTTCATGAATTTTTATGGGGTGTTCTTGGTAAATATACTAAAGTGCTTTGCCATTTCCTTCTCCAGTTCATTTTACAGATGAGGAACCTGAGGCCAACAGGGTTAAGTGACTTGCCCAGAGTTACATAGCTAGTAATTGTCTGAGGCCAGATTTGAACATAGGAAGATGAGTCTTCTGACTCCAGGTCTGGCACTCTATCCACTAGGCCACCTCACTGCCCTGGGTTAGAATCTAGCATAACTCCTTATCTGTGAGAATTGAGGTAAATTGCTTCACTTTTTGGGTCTCAATTCCTAAAGTCCTTCCTAAGTCTCAATTCTGACATCCCATAACTTGGCAGAAGACCACAAGGCAATACTTGGCCACTCTCATTTCTAAAATATTTTGCTTTGTAATGTAGACTCCAGTGTAGACTAAGCCTGGCAGAGTTTACATATCAGAAAGACCAGTGGTTCTTAAACTTTCCCTGTCCAAAAAGATCCTTAGCTGGGTACCAAAAATCCCTGGAGTACTTCTTACCATGTTATGTAGTAGCCCTCACGTTAATCAGCAGGGCACAGGGCTAACAGTTGCCCTATAGGAAGGCACTCAAGGAGGGAGAGGCCTAATGGCTTGAAAGTGTCTTTGGGGCTTATGGCAAATAGGGGTGAGTGCTGAGGGTGCAAGGAACTAGGGGTGAGGGTACAGGCAAAACATAAAGTTTGGTAGGAATCAATGTCCGTATTGCTTGGCCCCAGAGAACAGATTTAGGATCAACAAGTGGGAGTTGTAGAAAGGCAACTTTGGGCTCAATGTCAGGACAAATTTTCCCAAATCAAGAGCTACCCAGAAGTGGCCTGCTTTGCCATAAGAGCTAGTGGGTATTGCTGATCTTCAAGCAGAGAATGGATGGTTCTTTTGTGGAGGAACATTACAGAGAGGACTGAGTCAGGAATAGGTTTGGACTAGACATCTACTACTGTGCTAGGTGGCTCAGTGGAAAGATTGCCAGATTTGGAGTCAGGAAGATTCCTCTTTCTGAGGTCAAATCTCCTCCAGTATTTACTGTGTGATCCTGGGCAAGTCACTTATCCCTGTTTACCTTAGTTTTCTCATCTGTAAGATCAGCTGGAGAAGAAAATGGAAAACCACTCTATTATCTTTGTCAAGACAACTCCAAATAGGGTCTTATAGAACTCAATATCAATGAAAAAAAAGACTGAACAAGACATTGACTGAGGTCCCTTCTGGGATAGTGTTAATCTGTTCCAATCCAACCCAACTTGACCCAGAAAGCACTTATTAAGCACCTATCCAGAACAAGGCACAGTGCTAAGTACTGGGACTATAAACAAGAGAGGAGCAGAGCTTCTGCCCTCAAGGAGCTTTGCCATTCTAGCCTCAGAGCCAAAGTTGGCTCTGGAAGAAGCAATAAAGTCTCCATTTCCCGATAAAGCATCCTCTCTACACCATCCCTGATAAGTGACATTCTATAACTTTTTTCAGGAAGCCAATAAGTGGAAAGTTCCTGCCCTCCTCAGCCACCCACTCTTCTCTGGGATACCTCTTGGGAACTTTTCCTTGTAGTGAGCTGAAACTAGCCTCTCTGAAATTCCCACTCATCCTTCTTGCCCATAACAGTCTTTCGAATACTTTGACAAAGTCATCTGATCCCTCTGCCCTCTACCTTTTTTCCAGACTAAACAAAACATCTCCAGGTCCTTCAACCAATCCCCATATAGCACACACTCAAGGCCCTTCAACAAGCCTGGCTGTCCTCTGACTCATCAGTGTCCTTCCTCAAAGGAAGCATCCAGGACAGAACCCATTGCTCCAGATGGAGTGTGACCAGGGTGGGCAGACAATTTCCACGTATACATGTTGTATAATTAGAATTTGCTCCCCAGAACCCTAAATCCCAGCTTCCCACGTTCCTCCTCATATTACATGCTAACATAGGGAGGGTGTAAGTTTTGGGTAGCCCCACCTCTCGCTCTCTTTTCCCCAATTGCAGTTTGTGAGATGGGAGGTGGGATGAGGTGAGAGGCAAGAGTTTTACTCAAGTTTTACTTCTATTTCTTTTTTCTTCTACTTCAAATGATTATTAATAAATCTTATAAAATATAATTGGAGTTATTGGATATTAATTTTAATCTTATAATATATACATTATAAACATACAAGGACACATATAAAATGTATACACAAATAAGCATACTTTAAAGTGAGAGAAACTACAGAGTAGAGAGAAAATGGAGATGTATCGGTGAAAGGGGAGAAAGCTCTCCTTTAGGTAGGTAGGAGAGACGTGAGAAAGTCAGAATTGGGGGAACACTTAGAGATGATCCAATCCAGTTTTGCTCTACTCCCCAAGAGGCCTAAGAAGGGAAGTGGTCAAAGTCACTCAACTACCTAGCAACAGCAGGGAGCCCAGTGCCCAGCACACTTAATCCTTGGTTGATTTGCTAGAACCCACATCTCCTGGCCTCTGTGGTTCCTCTTTCTATTGCCTTATACTGCATTTGATATTGGGAAGGACCTGTGAATTCTATCAGGCAGGGTCCTACCAAGTTTCCTGTGCCAATACAAATCTTCTTATATGAAAATAGGTATAGTGAAACATATCTGCCCATCGCCAACGTGTACGATCACACAAGAAACCAGAAACATTGTGGCAAAGGATGGCTGTGGGGAAAATCCAACTTCAAGAGAGGAATGGCAAGTCTGATAAAGGGCCAGGCACTGTCCTAGGTGCTGAAGAGTCAAAAACCAAACCCAGCCCCTTCTCTGCCCTCCAATCTCCTGGGCAGAGCAGTCAATTCAAAGGAAATAACTCTAGAAGGGAGAGGCCATTAACAAACAACTGGGGCATTTGAAAAAGCCAAGTCTTATTAGAGGAGGCACATGAACCAATCTCTAAAGAAAACTAGAGGGTTCACCCAGTCCACCCAGTATAGGTGAGGAGGCAGTACATTAAAGACATGGGAGAGCCCCTGTGCAAAGACATGGAGGTGGGGAATGGAAGTTTTCTATGACTAATGGAATCAGTTTGAGTTTGTCCAACTTAAGCATAAAAGCAATCCCAACAATACTATGCCACAACTAGTAGGCCAGTTTTATTGGAATAATATACACACGAGATGGAATAATAGGAAACTCAGGTAGAAAGGTAGGTAAGTTGATTAGCAGATGTTTATTAAACATTTACCATGTGCCAAGCACCCTGCTATGCGCTGAGGTTACAGAGAAAAGCAAAGTACATTAAAGAGGGCATTAAGATTTTGTATTTTTTCCTGAAGGCAATAGAGAGCCACTAATGATGTTTGAGTAGAACAGTAACACAAGCAGATCATATTAGCATAAAAATAAGTGACTGAAAAAAATACCCTCATTAGCTGAGAGAAGTTCAGAAAAGCTGACATGATCCTAGCACAAAATCCAGAAGGTCTTTTTAAAAACTCAAATAATATCAAAAATGGAATCCAGATAAGTCCAGAGATGAATAAGGCCTAGAATAATTCTGTTGGTTTAATTCTTGTGCTAAATACACGTCTCAGAGACCTGGGGGAAAGCAAGAGGGTAGGGGGTGGGAGGGACTTGTTTTGGTAGATCATACATTGCTGTTGACTCTGATCTCACTTTGAATATTTAGCTTTTTTTTAAAGGACTAAAGTTCATCAGAAATGAAAGAAAAGGGGCAGCTTTGTGGCTTAGTGATTTGAAAGTCAGGCCCAGAGATGGGAGGTCCTAGGTTTGAATCTGGTCTCACACACTTCCTAGCTCTGGACTCTGGGCAAGTCACTTAACCCCCAGTGCCTAGCTCTTACTGCTCTTCTGCCTTATAACCAATACACAAAGTTGATTCTAAGACAGAAGGTAAGGGTTCAAAAAAAGAAATGAAAGGAAAAACCCAATGCGCTGGCAGCATAAGTATCAATAATGCTAATTAGAAAACTCTTTTTCAAATAGAACAGCAGGTAATATCCATTTCCCAGAGCTCCACATAAGGAAGCTCAAGCTGTGGACCCCCATCCTTCTGGTAGACCTGTCTGAAGTAGGGTAGACAACTCTGATTGACTCAAGGGTCACTGCTACTGTAGATGGTGTCTGATGTGGCCAGAAGGGAAAGCTGTGATCAGAAACAGGAACTGGAGGGTTGCTAAGGGGGGGGGGAAGAGTTGGTAACTGAGATAATGCAGGGGCTCTTTGAAGAGGAGAATCCTAATCTCTACATCCCAGGAGAGGGAGCCTCTCTTTAATTAACAAAGGGACTATTTGGTAAATGAGATGCCTCACATGTTCAGAGAAGGGGAAATCACCAAACCTCCAACCTCAAACCACTTCAAGAAGCCCAAGTGGGCTGCTAGGATGTTAGTTAAGAGGGTCTTTAGTCATTTCTCTAAACCAAGGAAAGAGCTGAACTCCCAGTCTTAGTTTCCTTGGGCTCAAGCTATTGGGCCACTTCTCTGCTCAGAGCATTTTCAGGGTTCCCTCTTGTCTACAGAGTCAAATTTGGGCTCCTTAATTTGGTATTGAAGAACCTCCACCTCCCGAAGCCACCTGATCTTTCCAGTCTAGTTGCTCCCTCTATACCCTAGAATCCCACCTATGCAATCATGACTTGGAATATAGTGTGGTCATTCTGCAACATACCTGTTTTTTATTATAATCCTTTAAGGCTGTTTCGTATCCTTCTTCCAGTCTGCTGAAGGCAATCCCCACATCTGTGGTCCACCAAATCTGTGAGCTGGTCAATGCAACTTGGGCTGGGAAATCCAGAATCCACTGCTCTCTGGGCTTCTCCTCAAATGCAGCCGTAGCATCTGTGATGTAACAGCGTACAGTTTCCTGCATGGTTTCTTCAAGACCCTGGAGCCACGTTTCCACCTTTTGAAAATGGAAACATCATTGATTTAATGCTCATAGTTCGAGAATATAATAGCTTGCATATTCTGCAGGTGCCCTAAAGGGATGAAAGCAGTATTCTTTGTGTGCCCTGCCAAGGAGACCATGACATTTATTATTCAAAGCCAATTAAATATTGCCCTGTGGTACCCAAAACACGGAGTAGAAGGAACCAAGAGTCCTAGTGTGACTCGGAACCTATCCCATTGAGTGTCTTTCCTTCTTTCTCCATATTCTCTCCCTGAGTACTCTAATCTGTCCCTGTGCATCAATGATGGCTCCCAAAGTTATAGCTCAACTCCCAGCCTATCCCCCAAACTCCAATCTTGTATTTCTACTTGCTTGCTGAGTCTCTTCACCTGTATATTCCATTTATCCATCATGGTCAGCAGTCTCAGAAATGAAAAACTACTTCTTTCCTAACTTCCTTGTTTCAGTTTATGTCAGTACCCTCATTCTAGTCACCTAGACTCTCCATTTATGATACACTCTATTTCTTTACCCTCATATGCCCTCATTTGTCAACTCCTGTTGATACCAACTCACTAGTACTTCTCACATTTCCCTTCCCTACAATCAGCTTAGTTCAGAACCTTACATCTTCTTTAAAAATTAATATAGTTCATTAAATATTTCTCAATAACATGTATACAATTTTAGCATTTTTAAAATTTTGAGTTTCAAAATTTCTTCCTCCTAGTCCTTTCCCCTCCTTGAGAAGGCAAACAATTTAAAAATGAATATACATTTCCTCACCTCTCCTTGCACAAGTTACAGTAACCTTGCATGTCCTAGTCATCTTGCCTCTGAGCTATCTTCTCTAATTTTTCCTTAATACTTTACTGCTCTAGTTCCCAATGAACTGTTATGTCAAATTATTCCTCTACTTAAAAACTTACAGATACCCCCTATAATCTAGCAAATAAAATATAATCTGATCATGGAATTCAGCTGGATCCAACTAACTTCCCAGCCCTAACAATGAACCTTGGAACTTCCATTCTGCTTGTCTCTGCTTATTCATTATGCCCTAAAACAGCATTGGTGAACCTTTTAGAGACTAGGTGTCCAAATTGTACCTTCAAGTCACCTGTGAGTCCCACCACCACATTTACCCCAGAGAGTAGAGGGAAGAAGTGCTTGCATTAGACTGCTAGACAGAGGGGAAGGCCATGCAAAAAAAATAAAAATGGTGGAGAGGGAGAATGGAGCAGTACCCTCCATGCCACCAGGATGTGTGCCATGTCTTCACCAATATGGCCCTAGACCAATTCTGCCTTTACCTTATCTTCATCCCTCCAATAATGCTGGTATAGATTTCTTTCCAACTCAATCTCTTGAAGTCCCCCTCTCCCTTCCTTCACTCTGCTCTAAATCATTTTCTTAGCTCAAAAGTGATTTTCTAAATTTCATGTCTGACCACATCACCACTCTCCTTATTCAATAAACTCTACCAGCTCCCTCTTATCCCTAGGATCACATAAAACCCTGTTCAGTTTTTGAAACCTTTAACCACCTAGATCCTTCCTATTTTTTCATTCTTTCACTCCATGTACTCTATGAATTAGTTATGACAAAAATACTCAAATTTATTTACTTACATAGTACCCTAACTAATAAACTATCAAATTAGAGACAGGAAAAAATAATAAAATTCTTCTGTAAGAACAAGAATTAAAGACTCTCAAGAGTAATGAAAAAAACAATAAGGAAGGGACCTAGCAATACCTGATCTGAAAATATATTACAAAGCAATAATCAGTAAAAGAGTTTAGTGCTGGTTAAGAACATCAATACACTGGAAGGGTAAAGAGGTCGAAGATAGGAAATACTCAACTTTTACGTGCTTTGAAAGTGACTCAAAGAGGGAAAAACAATCCAATCCATTGGGGGCAGGTAATAGATTTGCACCCTATAGGGGAGTATAAGGGTAACAAATGGTCTGGTGGGGAGGGAAGCAATACAAGAGAGGGAGGGAACAGGGGGTTAATTTTAGAAAGACTACAGGGAAAATAAGGGGGGATAAATAGGGAGGGGGGTAGAAAGGGAAGTAAAATAAGGGTGGGAAAAAGGGGGACTGTTCAAAAGCAAACATTGGTGTAGAAGTAAATAGTGAAAGAAAAAAAGGCAGGAAAAGGAGCAGAAATCAAAATGCTGGGAAATACACAGCTAGCAATCATAACTCTGAATGTGAATGAACTCACCCATAAAATGCAAGCAAATAGCAGAGTGGATTAGAATCCAAAACCCTACCATATGTTGTCTGCAAGAAACACACATGAGGAAGGTAGATACACGTAGGGTGAAAGTAAGAGGATGGAGCCAAATCTATTGGGGATCAACTGATAAAAAGAAGGCAGGAGTCACAATCATGACATCTGACAAAGCCAAAGTAAAAATAAATCTAGTTAAAAGAGAGAGGGAAGGTAATTACATCCTGATAAAAGGCAGTATAGACAGTGAGGAAATATCTGTACTCAACATGTATGCACCAAATGGCATAGCATCCAAATTTCTAAAGGAGAAACTAGAGGAACTCAAGGATGAAATAGATAGAAAAACTATACTAGTGGGAGACCTGAACCTTCCTCTATCTGAAATAGATAAATCAAACAAAAAAAATAAATAAGAAAGAGGTAAGAGAAGTGAATGAAATCTTAGAAAAATTAGAGTTAGTAGACATGTGGAGAAAAATAAATAGGGACAAAAAGGAATATACCTTCTTTTCTGCAGCACATGGTACATTCACATAAATTGACCATGTTTTAGGGCATAAAAACATTGCAAACAAGTGCAAAAGAGCAGAAATAATAAATGAAACTTTCTCAGATCACAATGCAATCAAAATAATAATTAGTTAGGGAACATGGAGAGGTAAATCGAAAATTAATTGGAAATTAAACAATATGATTCTCCAAAACCAGTTAGTTAAAGAACAAATCATAGAAACAATTAATAACTTCATTGAAAAAAATGACAATGATGAGACATCCTTTCAAAACCTATGGGATGCAGCCAAAGCAGTACTGAGGGGGAAATTTATATCCTTGAGTTCATATATTAACAAATTAAGAAGGGCAGAGGTCAATGAATTGGGCATGCAAATTAAAAAACTAGAAAGTGAACAAATTAAAAATCCTCAGATGAAGACTAAATTAGAGATCCTAAAACTCAAAGGAGAAATTAATAAAATTGAAAGTCAAAGAACTACTGATTTAATAAATAAGACTAGAAGCTAGTACTTTGAAAAAACAAATAAAATAGACAGTACTGGTCAGTCTAATTAAAAAAATGAAAGAAATAAACCAAATTGACAGTATCCAAGATGAAAAAGGAGACCTCACCTCTAATGAAGAGGAAATTAAAGCAATCATTAAAAACTACTATGCCCAATTATATGGCAACAAATATGGCAATCTAGGTGATATGGATGAATACTTACAAAAATATAAAAGAGGAAGAAATAAATTACCTTAACAACCCCATTTCAGAAAAAGAAATTGAACAAGCCATCAAAGAACTCCCTAAGAAAAAATCCCCAGGTCCAGATGGATTCACAAATGAATTCTATCAAACATTCAAAGAACAACTAATCCCAATATTAAACAAACTATTTGACAGAATAGGCCAAGAAGGAGTTCTACCAAATTCATTCTACAACACAAACATGGTACTGATCCCAAAGCCAGGCAGGTCAAAAACAGAGAAAGAAAACTATAGACCAATCTCCCTAATGAATATAGATGCAAAAATCTTAAATAGGATACTAGCAAAAAGGCTCCAGCAAGTCATCACAAGGGTCATCCACTATGACCAGGCAGGATTCATACCAGGAATGCAAGGATGGTTCAATATTAGGAAAACCATCCACATAATTGACCATATTAACAAGCAAACTGATAAAAATCACATGATTATCTCAATAGATGAAGAAAAAGCCTTTGATAAAATACAACACCCATTCCTATTGAAAACAATAGAATGTATAGGAATAGAAGGGCCTTTCCTAAAAATAATAAAACAGTATATATCTAAAACCATCAGCAAACATCATCTGCAATGGGGATAAACCCGGAGACTTACCAATAAGATCAGGAGTAAAAGAAGGATGCCCATTATCACCTCTATTATTTAACATTGTACTATAAACACTAGCAGTAGCAATTAGAGAAGAAAAAGAAATTGAAGGTATTAAAATTGGCAATGAGGAGACCAAGCTGTCACTCTTTGCAGATGATATGATGATTTACTTAAAGTATCCTAGAGAATCAACCAAAAAGCTAGTCAAAATAATCAACAACTTTAGCAAAGTTGCAGGATACAAAATAAACCTGCATAAGTCATCAGTATTTCTATATATCTCCAACACAGCTCAGCAGCAAGAATTAGAAAGAGAAATTCTATTTAAAGTCACCTGAGACAAAATAAAATACTTAGGAATCTATCTGCCGAGACAAACACAGGAACTGTATGAACAGAACTACAAAACACTCTCCACACAATTAAAACTAGATCTAAACAATTGGAAAAACATTGATTGCTCATGGGTGGGATGAGCTAACATAATAAAAATGGCAATCCTGTTCAAATTAATTTACTTATTTAGTGCCATACCCATTGAACTACCAAAAAAATTCTTTACTGAATTAGAAAAAACAATAACTAAGTTCATTTGGAAGAACAAAAGATCAAGGATATCCATGGAAATCATGAAAAAAAAATGCAAAGGAAGGAGGACTTGCAGTCCCAGATCTCAAACTATACTCTAAAGCAGTGGTTATCAAAACAATTTGGTACTGGCTAAGAGACAGAAAGGAGGATCAGTGGAATAGAGTTGGCGTAAATGATCTCAGCAAGACAGTTTATGACAAACCCAAAGACCCCAGTTTTTGGGACAAAAATCCATTATTTGATTAAAAAGTGCTGGGAAAATTGGAAGACAGTGTGGGAGAGATTAGGTTTGGATCAACACCTCACACCCTACACCAAGATAAATTCAGAATGGGTGAATGACTTGAACATAAAGAAGGAAACTATAAGTAAATTAGGTGAGCACAGAATAGTATACACGTCAGACCTTTGGGAAGGGAAAGATTTTAAAACCAAGCAAGACTTAGAAAGAGTCACAAAATGTAAAATAAATTATTTTGACTACATCAAATTAAAAAGATTTTGTACAAACAAAACCAATGTAACTAAAATCAAAAGGGTAGCAACAAATTGGGAAACAATCTTCATAAAAACCTCTGACAAAGGTTTAATTACTCAAATTTACAAAGAGCTAAATCAATTGTACAAAAAATCAAGCCATTCTCCAATTTATAAATGGGCAAGGGACATGAACAGGCAGTTCTCAGCCAAAGAAATCAAAACTATTAATAAGCACATGAAAAAGTGTTCTACATCTCTTATAATCAGAGAGATGCAAATCAAAATAACTCTGAGGTATCACCTCACACCTAGCAGATTGGTTAACATAACAGCTATGGAAAGTAATGAATCCTGGAGGGGATGTGGCAAAGTAGGGACACTAATTCATTGCTGGTGGAGTTGTGAATTGGTCCAACCATTCTGGAGGGCAATTTGGAACTATGCCCAAAGGGCGATAAAAGACTGTCTGACCTTTGATCCAGCCATAGCACTGTTGGGTTTGTACCCCAAAGAGATAATAAGGAAAAAGACTTGTACAAGAATATTCATAGCTGCACTCTTTGTGGTGGCCAAAAATTGGAAAATGAGGGGATGCCCTTCAATTGGGGAATGGCTGAACAAACTGTGGTATATGTTGGTGATGGAATACTATTGTGCTAAAAGGAATAATAAAGTGGAGGAATTCCATGGAGACTGGAACAACCTCCAGGAAGTGATGCAGAGCGAGAGGAGCAGAACCAGGAAAACATTGTACACAGAGACTGATACATTGTGGTACAATCAAAGGTAATGGACTTCTCCATTAGTGGCAATGCAATGTCCCTGAACCATCTGCAGGGATCTAAAAAACACTATCCACAAGCAGAAGATAAACTGTCGGAGTAAAAATACTGATGAAAAGCACCTGCTTGACTACAGGGGCAGAGGGGATATGACTGAGGAGAGACTCTGAATGAACACTCTAATGCAAATACCAACAACATGGAAATGGGTTTGAATCAAGAACACATGTGATACCCAGTGGAATTGCATGTGGGCTATGGAAGAGGTGGTGGGAGGGTGGGGAGGGAAGAAAAGAAAATTATCTTTGTTTCCAATGAATAATGTTTGGAAATGACCAAATAAAAATAAAAAAAGATTAGGTACATAATAAACAAAAACAAATGAGTATAATAACCTAGTATTTTATAAACTTAAATATTCCAGCTACCTGGAAAAAAATCAGTATTCAACAAAAATGGTTGGTAAAACCAGAAAGCACATTGGCATTGCATAGGTATAGACTATTATTTCAATATATCATAAATCAAAACAAGCTCCAAATGGGCATATGACTTAGATGCAAAGGGTGATATCATAAACTGAATAAAATATCTATTTTTAGAAAATGGAAGGACATCATCATTAAAAAGGAGATAATCAGAAAAGGCAAAATGTATAATTTAGATTATGTGAAGTTTAAAAAGTCTTGCACTAACAAAACCAGTGCAGCAAAAATTTAAAAAGATGAATGGAGGACAGAGCCAAGGAAAAAAACAAACGTCTGGGAGTGAATTCAAGATAGAAGAGTAGAGGAAGCAGCTGAACTTTCCCAATATTCCCCCTCCAAACAACTTTAAAATAATGCCTCAAATTGAATTCTGGGGCAGCAGAGCCAACTAAAGGTCAAGGTAAGACAGTTTTCTAGGCTAGGGCAACTTAGGAGATTGGAAGTAAAGTTCTGTGACACTGGGGTGGGGAGCAGTCACATGACAGCAACACCAACTGTGGACTTGGAGGAGAAAACAGTAGCGCAGTTTCAGGGGCTCTCAAGTCAGAGACAGTAAGAACACCTGGTAAATGGTCAGAAAGATATGCTGGGGTGTCCTTGGGAGAGCAATGATTGCAGGATAGGATGTTGTTTGGCAAATGCATTGACTGTTCCCACTTCAGGGCAGAGAGAAAAGCTTTAGGTTACGAGAACAAGAGCCTGAGTAGCAGTATCAATTTTAGTCACAAAGGAGCAGAGACCTCAAGGAATAGTATTGCTTCTGGACCCAAGGGAACAAAGGTCCTGAGGAGCTGTATTATTTCTGGTTATAAGGAAGCAATGACTATACTTTTCCCTAAAACACACTACCTTGGGAGTGCCAAAAACTTCCAAATCACCAGAACTATCTCTGAAAACGGAAGTGTGAAAAAGTCTGAAGTTTGGGACAATGCCTCTCTTCCACCTCCATCTAAGGAACAGACCCAACTTTAACATAAAGTTCAAGATCAGCTTCAAGCAAAGTCTCAAAGAAAAGTGAATTGGATAAAAGGCTAACAAGAATTCCTAGAAGAGATAAAAATTGATTTTTAAAAATAAGAGAGGTAGAGGAAATGTTTGGAAAAGAAATGAGATTGATGCAAGAAAATAATGAAAAGACAATTAATAATTTGGTAAAAGAGGCATAAAAACTGTTGAAGAAAATAATAACTTAAAAAACAGAATTGGCCAAATGAAAAAAGAGGTCAGAACTTAATTGATGAAAATAACTCTTTAAAAAAACAAATAAAAAAGAGGTGCAAAAGCTCCTTGCAGAATAGAATCCATTAAAATTAGAAGTGGACAACTGGAAGCTAATGTCTCCATGAAAAATCAAAAAATATTGAAAGAAATTCAAAAGAATGGAAAAAATAGACAAAAAAGTGTGAAACATCTCACTCAAGAAACAACTGACCTGGAAAACAGATGAAAGAGAAAACATTTAAGAATTATTTGACCTTCTAAAAGAAAAAGCCTGCATGTCATATTTTATGAAATTATAAAGGAAAATTGTTTCAATATACTAAAACAAGAGAATGAAATAGAAATTTAAAAAAAATCCATTGATCATCTGAAGAAAATTCCAAAATGAAAACTCTTAGCAAAATTCTAGAGTTCCCAGGCCAAAGAGAACATATTTCAAGCAGATAGAGAGAAACCATTTAAATATCATGGAGCCATAGTCAAGCTCAGACAAGATTTATAAACTACCACATAAAAGGATCAGAAGGCTTGGAATGATATTCCAGGTGGGAAAGGAGCTAAGCTAGACCAACAACCCAGAATATCCTACACAGAAAAACTGAGTATAATCCTCCAAGGGAAAAATGAATATTTAATAAAAGCATTTTTTACATTCCTAATTAAAAAACAGTGATGAATAAAAAATTATCTTTCTAATATAAGAAAATATAAGACTCAAGCATAAAATGGTAAATAGAAATGAGAAATCATAAAATATTCAATTAGGTTAAACTGAAAAGATGATACACATAATTCCTAATGTCTGTATCTTTATTATCACTGCCATAAGGCTTCTACATACACAGAGAGCAAAGGAATAAATGAATTTTGTTGGGATAGTCTAAAAAATGGATAGATGAGAGAGAAGAATGCAGTGGGAGAAGGGGAAAAAGAGAGGAAGAACAGGAGAAATTATCTCACATAAAAGAAGTACATAAAAAAGCTTTTACAGTGAAAGGGAAAATGTTGGAGGGGGACAGACAATGGTTAAATCCTATTTTCATTTGAAGTGATTCAAAGATGAAATACACACACACACACACACAAAGAAACACACACATCCACACTAAGTTGGGTATAGAATTGTAGTTTACTCAACAGCAAAGGAAGGAGATAAAACAATGGTGAGGGTGGTAAAAAGAGGAGAGATTAAGGGAGTCAATGATCAGAAGCCAAATAGACTTTGAAGGAGAAGCAAGATAAAAGGATAGGGAGTGAAGAATAAAAAGAAGAAAATGAGATGGAATGAAGTACAAGTTAGCAATAATAACTACGAATGTGAATGGTATGAACCCATACATAAAATGAAATTAAAAATGTAAAAAAAAAGATTGAAAAAAAGACACATAGAATTTAAAAAGGGACTATAGCAGAATCTATTATGTTTCAAGTAAAGTTCAAAAAGGTGGCATTGCCATTATGATCTCAGACAAAGCACAAGTAAAATTTGACTTAATTTAAAGAGATAAACAGGGAAAACACATCTTGCTAAAAGGAGCCATAAATAATGAAGCAATATCTTCAAATACTGTCCTATCCACAATCTTAAAGGAAAAATTAAATGAGTTACAGGAAGAAATAGACAGTTAAACTTTACTAGTGGGAGACCTGGAGACCTCAACTTTCCCCTCTCAGAGTCAGAAAAATATAGTCTGAAATTTCATATATTTGCCTTTCTGCAATTGGTTATAAGGTTTTTTTTTTTTGCCTTAATACATGATCAGTTTTTGTGAAGGTGCCATGTAAAGGAGCTGCAGCCTCTGCTATCCCAGACAGCACTATACATATTTGTTCATAGTTTTTTTTTATATATATAGTCCGGCCCTCCAATGGTCTGAGGGACAGTGACCTGGCCCCCTGGGTAAAAATTTTGGGGACCCCTGCATTAATGGATTGTTGGTGGTGCTGTGAACTATTCTAGCCATTCTGGAAAGCAATTTGGAAGGCGATTAAACTGTTCATATACTTTGATCCAACGATTGCATGAAAGGGAACAAAGAAGAGAAAAGGGACACTTATATACCAATGAATACATATAGCAGATTTTTTTTGTGGTTCCACAGAATTAGGAACTGAGGAAGAGTCCATAAATCAAGGAGTGGCTGAATAAATTTTAGTAAGTGAATGTGATAGATTATTATTGTATCTGAAATGATGAAGAGAAACCTGGGAAGACTTGTGTGAACTGAAACAGAGTGAAGTGAGAAGAACCAATACTAATTTAAACATTATAGCTAGATTATAAAGTAAAAGTAAAGACAAACAACTGAAAAATTTAGGAACCCTCATCAACACAATGACCAACTACAATTCCAGATGACTCAAAATGAAATAAGGTAACTACCTCCTGATAGAGAAGGAATGGACTCAGGGTACAGATTGAGGCATATACATACATACATATATATATATACACACACATACACATATATGCATACATATAACTGGATTTGGGGTTATGCAGGGATTTGTTTTGACTACAAATGTTTGTAATGGGAGTTTTCTTTTGCTTGCTTTGTCTATGGGGTGGATAGGTGGAAGGGAGAGAAGGTAGATTTGCACTTAAAAATGAAATTTAATTTTAAAAAATGGATCAACAGGGCCACATCAAACTTGCTATATCTGGGGAAACAGTAACAAAAATGATCACTTCCCAACCTTGATGAGCTTACATTCCACTGGGAGATGGGGAGGGAATACAATATTTAGATGAGAGCATAGCTGATAACAGGAGAAAGAAGAGAACATCACACAGCAAGAAGAATAGTGTATGAGGAGACAGAAGACCTAGACCTGAAACCCCGCCAAAGGACCCACTTCAAATATTTTCTCTGCCCATACTACCTATATGATCTTGGGCAAGTCACTAAACTTGCCTGGGCCCCCACTTTCCCTAGTCATAAAAGTGAAGAAGTTTATGTTACCAATGACTAATGCCTTCCTACCTGAACTTCCTTATATATAATCATATTGCGTATATTTGTTTTTAGCAGCTTTACATTTATGCTGTATATTGACATATATCGACAGACTGTATTTTATATACCATACATGAATATATCTTTGCTTACATGTCCTATGCATTCGCATTCAGTATAGAAGGGGACGTGTTCCTTCTCCTTGCTATACATCCCAATGGCTCTGCTGGCTGCTGGCCCCTGGCCATCTGCAAACTGAAGATCTGCAATGCTGTCAAAAAGTTTGGTCAAGTGCCTTGTGACCTGGGACAAAGCAAAGAGACAAAGGAGGAGGCATTTTTAAAAACTGAAGATTCTAGTATTCTAGAAGAATGTTTCAGCTAGGTTGCTCAGTGGATAGAGTTCCAGATCTAGAATCAGAAAGATGCAACATTTCACAAGTTTAAATCTAGTCTCAGACACCTTCTAGCTACATGACCTTAGGCAAGTCACTTAACCCAGTTTGCCTCAGTTTTCTCACCTATAAAATGAGCTGGAGAAGGAAATGGCAAAGTAGTCCAGTATCTTTGCCAAGAAAACCCCAAATGGGGTTATAAAGAATTGGTCACAACTAGAACACCTGAACAAGAGGAAATATTAGTGAGCCTTTGCCTCTCTTCCCTTTCCTAATCTCTGCTGCCTTTACCTGCTATGTCAGTGTGAGCCCTGGCATGCTAACTCCAGTCTCTGATCCATCCTGAACTCCATACTAACTAACACTAGCTCTGCATCTGAGCATTCCCACTAGCATGGCTCTTCCCACCTTTCCATTCAGATGCTGACCCCCAGCATCACCTAGCCAGCAACAACAATGATGGTCAATTCTCTGCCTCCAGGCTGGTGAATATCAAAACCATCCTGATGATCTATTCCCAGCTTATAAACCTTAAGGACAAGAACAGTTATACCCACCTGCCCTGGGGATGTTATCACATTTTCTGTTATACCATTGCACATACAGGCACACTTTTATGACTTAATTGCAATGTAGCAATGAGAGAACCTGCTCTACTCATACTTAATACCCATGACCTGGGGAAAGACCAATACCTTGGATTTTATTCTACATGGATGGCAGTCCACACCAGGGGACTCACTTTTTCTTGTTAAATATGGAAGTGAAAAACATAGTGTCCCAGATGTATGAGAGAAGACTAGTACATAAGAGAGGAGCTGAATGCTGGACAGACCACCGATTGGTTAGAGCGACTCTTCAAATGTGCATTGCACCTCGCCATCCAAAATGCTCCCAGACAGTTCGTGCATTTTACAACCTGAGTCATCTTAGAGATCTATCTTATTTGCAAACATTCCAGTCCTGCCTGGACGACAAGCTGTCTGCCAAGGGACCACTCACTGGAAGCTCAACCAAGAAATGGAACCAGTTCAGAGACTCAGTGAAGGAAACATCAAAGGCAGTCCTAGGCCCCAAACAACACAACCACTAGGACTGGTTCGACGAGAACAACACTGCTATTGAAGACCTATTGAGCAAAAAGAACAAAGCCTTTATGGAGTGGCAAAATAACCCAAACTCTGCTCCTAAAAAGGACAGATTCAAGTCTCTCCAAGCCACGGCACAGCGTGAGATCAGGAAGATGCAAGACCAATGGTGGGGGAAAAAAAGGCAGAAGAAATCCAGCATTTTGCTGATATGAAAAACTACAAACAATTTTTCAGTGCCCTCAAGACTGTCTATGGGCCATTAAAACCCACCACCACTCCCTTGCTATCCTCTGATGGTGACACTCATAAAAGATAAAAAAGGCATCAGCAACAGGTAGAAAGACCACTTCAGTCATCTTCTCAACCAACCCTCTTCAGTCGACCAAAGCGCCCTTGACCAGATCCCCCAAAACTGCACCATTGAACAACTTGACGTCCCTCCTTCAATAGAGGAAGTCCAAAAAAACCATTAAACAAATGAGTGCAGGCAAGGCACCTGGTAAAGACGGGATCCCAACCGAGGTAGACAAGGCCTTAAATGGAAAGGTGCTCCAGGCATTCCATATAGTGCTGAAGAGCATATGGGAAGAGGAAGACATGCCCCCAGAACTCAGAGATGCCTCCATCATAGCCCTATAGCCTGTGACAACTACAGAGGCATCACACTACTCTCCACTGCTGGAAAGATCCTCGCCCGTGTTATGCTCAACAGACTCCTGTCATCTGTTTCAGAGCAGAACCTGCCTGAATCACAATGTGGCTTCTGACCAGATCACAGCACCATCGACATGGTCTTCATGGTGAGGCAAATGCAGGAAAAATGCCTTGAGCAGAACCTGAGTCTCTACATTGTCTTCATAGACCTGACAAAGGCGTTCGACACAGTGAACAGGGACGCATTGTGGGTGATCCTCAGCAAGCTCGGTTGCCCAGCAAAATTCATCAAACTGATCCAGCTCTTTCATGTCAACATGACAGGGGAAGTTCTATCTGGTGGAGAGACTTCCGATTGCTTCAACATCTCCAATGGCGTGAAACAAGGCTGTGTCCTCGCTACAGTACTCTTCAACCTATTTTTCACCCAAGTATTACGACATGCTGTGATGGATCTAGACCTGGGCGTCTACATCAAATACCGACTGGATGGCTCACTATTCGACATTCACTGCATGACTGCAAAAACAGAGACAACAGAGAGACTCATCCTGGAAGCTCTCTTCGCAGATGACTGTGCTCTCATGGCCCACCAAGAAAATCATCTCCAAACCATTGTGGACAGGTTCTCCACCGCAACAAAACTGTTTGGCCTGACTATCAGCCTCAGCAAAACAGAGGTGCTGTTCCAACCTGCACCAGGGAGGCCAATGAACCAGCTGTGCATTACAATCGACAGCACGCAGCTTTCTGACGTCAACACTTTCAAGTACCTGGGCAGCACCATTGCCAACGATGGGTCCCTAGGCCACGAGATTAATGCCAGGATCCAAAAGGCCAACCAGGCACTTGGGCGGTTACGCTGCAAAGTGCTCCAACACAGAGGTGTAAGCACTGCGATGAAGCTCAAAGTGTACAACGCCGTGGTCCTCAGCTCACTCCTGTACAGTTGTGAGACATGGACACTGTACTGGAAGCACATGAAACAGATGGAGCAATTCCATCAACGCTCCCTCCAGTCAATCATGAGGATCCGATGGCAGGACCGAATCACCAACCAGGAAGTCCTCGACAGAGCCAACTCCACCAGCATCGAAGTCCTGGTCCTCAAAACCCAGCTACGATGGTCTGGACACGTCATCTGCATGGACCCACAGCGAATACCAAGACAGGTATTCTTTGGTGAACTGCCAGCTGGACTCAGGAAACAAGGCCGACCAAAGAAGATTCAAGGATCATCTAAAGTCAAACCTGAAGTGGGCTGGCATGACACCAAAGCAACCAGAACTCGTTGCCTCTGACAGAAGCAGCTGGCGAACCCACATTCACCATGCCGCCACCACCTTTGAAGATGAGCGACGTCGACATCT
Source organism: Monodelphis domestica (assembly GCF_027887165.1). Lineage (NCBI taxonomy): Eukaryota > Metazoa > Chordata > Mammalia > Didelphimorphia > Didelphidae > Monodelphis > Monodelphis domestica. The sequence continues at coordinate 314,555,851 of NC_077231.1, forward strand.
TGCCGCTGCACGTGAACGCCGACACCAGGCCACAACCGCACCTCCCATAACAACAGGCGTCCCATGCCCCATGTGCCACAAACTCTGCGCCTCAGCCTTTGGACTCCAAAGCCACATGAGGGTACATCAATAGATGATAATGCACAAAGACAATTGTCATTCTTGGTCATCGAGAGACTACCACTAGTGCATAAGATCATAGCCCCAAACTGAGAGGGACCTCAGAGGTCATCTACTTCAAGTCTTTCATTTTATGGAGAAGAAAGTGGGATTTGAGAGGGACAGAATTTCCCAGCTCCATAATCCGAATTCTTTCATATCCTCCATGCCCATCTTCTGGGAGCTGAAATTATATGGGGGAGAGGTGCGGGGTAAACTGAGACAGAAGAGCAGAAGGCTGCCTCATGTGGCCCAACTACACTCCAAATGTCAAAGCAACACTGACAGGTTACACTATCCTTGAGAAGAAGACTATCTTTGAGGTCCAGCCTTGAAACTTTTCCCCAATCTATTCAGTGTTGGCATGGAAGAGGAGGAAGAATTCCTTTCTGAAATGTGGTGAAAGTTTGAGTAAGTTTGAAAAGGATGGGTATTTAAGGCTCTCGCTTTCTTTAAGCTGGAGTTGATTTGCTGTGTCCTGTCTCTGCCTGAGGCACCCCATCCTTCCACTTCTCTGTATGTGCTCTCCTCTGGGCTTCAGGGCACAAAGAATTCTCTCCAATGATCAGACAATTCATCGTCACGCTGAAGTGGCCATTGGGAGCTCAGCCTCTCCATGGTTTGTGGATAATGCCTTGCAAAGGCTTGAATAATCTTCCAGTGAAGAGCTGCCATATAAATGAGACTTTAACCATCACACAAACCAATGATTGGTGGTGAAGGGATGGGAGTGATGAGTCCCCAAACAGTCCCTAGTACCATGGCCAGCAGCTGCACTGCAATCCACTCTCCCATCCCTATATGCTTGCTCAGCTGATTCTTACTGTGTTCAGCCATCTAGCTAGCTTTGTAGGGAACAAGGAGATTTGTCTTCTGAATAATAGTTATTACTTATATAGTATTTGCTATGAGCCAGTTACTGTTCTGAACACTGACATAATTATCTCAAATTAATCCTCACGATAACCTTAGGAGGTATAGGCTATTATTGTGCATTTTCAGATAAGGAAACTGAGGCAAACAGAGGCTAAGTGACTTTTCTAGCTGCTAAGTGTCTGCAGTGGGATACAAACTCAGGTCTTCCTGACTCCAAGACCAATGCTCCCTCCACTACGCCACCTCTTTTAGGCTTTTTCCTTCTCTAATGGGTCTTCCATCCTCTTATTGGTTACCATGAAGGTACCTTTTCTTTTTTCTCCAATTCTAACTTTTTATTCAACTGTTATAAAAGATATTCTAGAAGGGAGAGTGCAATGCTGATGAGGGTTTATGGGGAGGAGGACAGCATGGTGTGGACCTGAGTAATTAAAAAGAAAAGACAGCAAACAAGATATAATTCAGGTTGGGAAAAAAGAAGAGCAATTAGCAACTCAGATCCATTCAAAGAATCATCAACTGAGAGCTAGCTGAGACAAAAAGCTGCTCTAGTCTAGGTGCTTGTTGCCTTTGGGACACTGTTGACGCTTAGAAATGCCTTCTCAGAACAAGGTTTTTAACGTTCACCTCATTGAGTTAGAAAGGAAACTAATCATACCGAAATATAATTATCAAAATATTTTTAAAAAATAAGTTCTCAGACCTTAGGTTGAAGAACCCCTGGTCTAGCCCAACCCCATCTTATAGGGAAGGAAACTGAGGCCAAAGTGGGATGAGTAACTTGCCTGACCTTTCATTTGGATGAGGAATGGCATTGCAGTTATTTTCATGGAGTTTTTAGCAGGTTTCCAAAAGGATGTGCATTTTTGTTAATGGCCTCCCATTCCCAGAGCTCACAAGGACTCAGGGCATTTGTCTACCCACAAGTTGGGCTCTGGGAATGGTGGCTTTGTCTACCTGTAGATAAGGCAGTGAGCTATTTACATCTGGGGAAATTAACACTTCAAAAATGCAAGTCCATCCAGCAATCTGCTCCGTCACCCACATCTGCTCTCCCAGAAATGGGAGTGGGGGAGAGGAATGATAATTGATATGACTCCCATCAATTGAATGGCCCAATCTGTCTGTCCCAGAGATGAGGTGCAATAATTCAGCATACAAGATTGTTGGAGCTAGAAAAAAACAGTTCAAAAGGATAAAAATAATCCTCTGGAGGGGTAAGAGGATCTGCAGTATATCTATGATTGAGAAAAAGGACTTGTCTCCCTTCTCAAAAGCTCCCCAATTCCCTCCCTTCTGGGCTCTTGCTGAGGACACAGCTGTCCCCCAGAGGCTTCAGTTCTTAACTTGGGAATCATTCCTGGCTCCCTCTCCCTCCTGTACCTCATAGAGCAATCTATATCCTCCCAAATTTATCTTTCTAAAGCAAAGGGTGACCATGTTACTCCTCTGCTCAAGAAGCCACTGTGGCTCCCTATGGCATCTATGATAAAATAAAAAGTTAGTTTGGTGTTGAAAGAGTTTCACCCTCTGGCTCCAACTTACTTTTTCAGAATGATCTCCCATGGCTCTCTCCTATGCTACTTCCTAGCCATATTGGCCCTATACACTACAATCTATTTCCAGCCTCCGTGCCTTTGCTCTCCTCATTTAGCTCATAGAATTCCCAGTTCACTTCAAATCTTAGCTCTGGAGTTACCTCCTAGAGGAGGTTTTTTTCTGATTACCCCCAATTGTTGGTGTTCCCTGGAAGTCCCTCCATCTTACTCTGACAAAATGAGTGCAGACTGATTCTGCATGCATTTGCATACATTTATTTGTGCACATATTGGTTTCTTCAGTGCAATGGAAGCTCTTTGAGGTCAGGGACTTTGGTTTTGTCTTTTATTTTCTAGCACAATAAAGCACATAGTAGGCACATAACAAATGATTGATGAATTAAATCAAAGCTTATAACAGATATTATCCTTCCTCTTAAAAAGCGGTCACAAGCTAATTAGGAGCGGAAGCAAGAGCCAAGACCCAGGATTCCTAATTTTGGGACCATTTCTCTTAATTTGACTTCTCCCTATAGGAGTCTCCCCCTTGTGCTATTTCATAATGCTCCCCCTTTTGAAAAGCCTAACCTCGACCCTTTATGTATTATATTTAGCCCCTTTCCCCCAAAACAATGGGAAAAGAAGGGTTTTCCCCCTTGGTTAAAAGGTTTCATTATCAGTCAATGGTTTAGACTAGAGCCAGCGACAGATCCATGATCCTATGGTTTCTTAGACAAGTCACTTAGCCTCTGTTGTCCTCAGTTTCCTCATCTTCAAAATGATGAAACTGGATTAGAAGACCCCAGAGGTCCCTCTTGGCTCTAGGTCTTGTGAATTTATGACCTCTCTGGGCCTTAGTTTCATCATCTACAAAATGGAATCAGGAAGACTCAGATTCATATTCATTCTCTGACCCTGGACAAGTCAATTATCTTCTCTTAGCCTTAGTTTCCTTATCTGCAAAATGGGGCTGATAATACCCCCCTCCACCTCCCATAAAATGACATACTATCAGCAAAGTGCTTTGCATGTCTTAAAGGGCTAGCCATTCTTTTTCTTATTGTTATGGCACCTCAGGTTCCTTTCATTTCTGAATTTATGAAATTCAAAGATTCCTTTCTTAGTTGAGGAAGTTCAGGTAGAGCCCAGGGGATGGGGCCTGGAAGAGACCTGATAGTCATCTTGATTTTGATGGGGATCAAGGCCTTCCCTGGCTCTTGGAGATTTAGGATTTGGGAATTCTGACCTGGAAGGAGCTGTTGAGGTATCTGAGTTCAATCTGCTCCTTAGCTGATGCCTGAAGCTCAGAAATGACTTACCCAAAGTGACACAGTTCAACCCAGGACGCCTGACTCCAAATTTAGAGTTCTTTTCCCCCCATGGCCTTGATTGAAGGCCCAGGGATTACCTGGAATAAAGTGGCCAGTGTCTCTTCCTCAATGTCCTCAAGGACCTGGATGGATCCCAGCTTGCCCAAGGGAAAGGATGGAGGGATTCTCTCTACCTCCATCCCCAAATCCTGTACATCTCATTTCTTCCTTTGCCCCTAGACTCAGAGATATGACATTTATATTGCTTGATACATTTGAAACTAAATAGATATTCATGAACGGCAGGACTGACCATGGCGTTCTTCTCAAGAATCTTCAGTGGCCCCATAGTGCTCCATAATCTGCTACATTTGGTACTGGAAAACCCTTTACCATTGGCATCCAGCCTGCTATGCCAGTCTTGTTACTCCTCCGGCCCCCTGGTCTACTTGATGCTCTAACCACATTGGTCTTTTGTCCTTGTTCTCCTCACACACCCAGACTTTGCCATCTCCTCCCCTTCTGACATGCTTTTGCATCCAATATGGCCCCGGTCCTCCCCCAGCCACTTAAAATCTCTCACTCCCACTGAGGCTCAGTTCAGGTTCCAGTACAAGGTCTTTCCTGGCTACCCCCTCAATGACTCTGTAATTTATAAATATATGTAATATTGTACATATGCATATAAATGTAAACATGTACAAATGCATGTCTCTATACATGCATGTACACAAGCATAAACACAATAGGTGCATGCGTATGTATATTGGGTGGACATGTGTGTACATGTATAAGAAACACTACATGTATTCTCAATGTGTACATGTAAATATAGATGTTTCTATACATGTTCATAGAGAAATGTGTATACAGGAAAATATAATTTATATGTATTTTTGTATTTAATTATCTGTGGAATGGGTTGTGTCTTGCCAACTGGATACAAGGCTCTTGAAGGGAGAGACTATTTTACCCATTTTTGTCTTGGCATCCCCCAGTGCCCAGCATAATACCCAGCACAAAGTAGGTGCTTAATAAATGCCTATTGACTGAGTTTGAATCCTAATCCTGTCTATAGAGGAGAGGGCACCTGATTTGGAGGAAAAATCTGAAATGAGTTTGGATCCTAGCTCTGCATGTTACCTCTGATCTTGGGAAAGGATCTTGGATTGGATGAGATGATTTGAGGTTTCTTGGGACATTGTTCTTTAAAGATTAGGAAAGTGACTGGCCCACAGCCTCCCAGATAGGGCATGTCAGAGGCAGGACACAAAACCAGGTCTCCCTGATTCCCAGATACCCTACTCTGCCTCTCCATGAGACTCAAGTAATGGAAGCCCCATGGATTCTTGCTCATTCTCTGTGACACACATGCTCTTCCTTTTGAATTCAACAAGGCAGACCCAAGGGCTACCACTGCAGGACATTTGGACACAGGGGGCTCAGTTGGGGTGGGGATTGGCCATTCATTCCCTGAGATGTTACCCGTTTTGGCTGATTTCCATTGGAGAGGATATCAAGCAAATGAGTAGAGGAGACGAAATAGAATCGAGGAAAAGCTAAACGCTTGGTCTCCAGGTATTCAGCAAGAGCTTTTTCACAAAGGATAAGTCTGAAAAACAGAGGAGAAATCACTGAATGGGTCTTGACAATTGGTGTATTATGAACAACAGGACCCTTCTTCCCACCACCTTTTTGGAGGGTGATTCTTTACATTGGCAGCTCAGACCTCTACAAAGGGATAACCAAAGCAAGTTGATGTCTGCCCACAACTCGAGTCTTAGAGAACTGAGTCTTTGAGAATTTAAGTGACCTGTCCAGGATCACACAGCAGGTTTACATCAAAGGTAGGTCTGGAACACCAGTAAGGTGTTCTAAAAATGCTTAACAACTATCTTTCTATGGAGGGATAAACTGGGAATGTTACCACTGGAAAGTGAACTGCAATGGTGAAACACAAAAGACTTAATTTGTATCAACATGTCGGTCTCCCAGACAACACAGTCTGTGATGCAGGGAGGGCAGAAATGACTGGGACACCTGTGGATGGGATCTATCATGTAGATAGGATGAAAAAGTAAGCTGAACATTTAAGAGATTTGCAATTTCATTGGTATGGAAAGGCTTGTTTTATAAAATTGTTTATAAAAAAGAAAAAGAAAAATGGTTTAAAAAGTAGCTTTTTAAAAGAAAATGTACACATGACACACTTTCAGACTTTAATCTGCATCAGTGACATTGTCTCCATCATGTTCTTAAGGCAACAGAATCAGAAAAAAAATCAAGCCTTGATTGGAAGCATTTGCCAGTTTCCCAGGTGTAAAGCTCACTCTGAAAATGTAACAATTCCCCCCCTGGTTCCTGTGCTTGGCCCCTGGGGATGGGCACAAGGCACAGCTCATTTCCATAGAATTTAATCAGAAATAATTAACTGGTTCAGAAATCTCCTCGCTGCCCCTCCCTTTTAATAAAAGTCTACTTCAACATTGAATGTGGTTTCTGTTTCAGAATTCATTCCATTTCTGTGCTGTCTCCACACTAGTTTATTCAATAAACCTTTCCTAAGCTGCCTCTGTGTGTGACCGAGGAGGCTAGGTAACCCCTGAAACAAAGCAGCTCCTTCTGCTGAAGCTTTTTCTTTTCTTTTCTTTTTTTTGTAGCACACCTGTCTCTTCCTAAGCAGGAACCAGATTGTTCTCTTTGCTGCTGAAGGAATAACCCCAGGAACTTCAGCCTAGGATTTCAAAAGTAGGAATTCAGTCTGGTTTCACTGATTTAATATTCAAATGTGTTTCAATGTGCTCTGTACATTCTAGATGACACCTCAGGGAGGTCAAAAGAGTACCAAAGATCTGCATTTGAGTTATAGTCCTGACACCTATAAGCAGTGAGACCTGGCATAGCCACTTAGCCTCTCTGAACCTTAGTTTCCCCACCTATAAAATGTGGGCAGCTTGGTGATGCAGATTACAGAGAGCCAGACTTGGAATCAGAAAGACAGAAGTTCAAATTCTGCCTCAGACATTGACTAGCTGTGTGACCTTGGACAAGTCACTTAACCTTGTTTGCCTCACTTCCTAGATCTGAAGTAAGGGTCAAAAGAGATAATGCTTGTAAAGCACTTTGCAAACCTCAAAGTGCCCTTAGTTTTTATTGCAGTATTGACCTTAGAGGAGTGTTGCAAAGCTTCTGAGACTCGGTGCAATGGACAGAGCCATCCACCCCTCATTGACAATTTCTATAGGATCTATTCAGCCCAACTAACCTGTCTTGTAAATCCTTCAGTTTTTCATACAGATTGGGTCGGCCTGTTGCTTCCAAAACATTCTTAATCTTCGCAGTGTCAAACATTAATTCCTGCATGGAAGAACACAAATTAGTCATCACCACTGAAGTCTTTGCCAAGCTTTCTCCCTTCTGCCACTCTTCAAGGCTGTGTGTCTCCTTGTGCCTAGAGCATACCCCCATCCCTCAGGCAGCCCCAGCCCCACCTCCACCTTCTGCCTTTCCCCCTCCTCCCAGCTAGTGGAGCCCTCCTCTCTGAACAGAACTCATGTCTATACTGTACACCATTGCTGTCAGGTTGTTTCAGTCATGTCTGGTCCCATTTGGGGTTTTCTGGGCAAATATACTGCCATTTCCTTCTCCAGTCCATTTGACAGATGAGGAAACTGAGGCCAATAGGGTTAAATGACTTGCTTAGGGTCACACAGCTAGTAAATGTGGGAGGCCAGAGTTGAACTCAGGAAGAAGAGTGATTCTTCCCAATTCCAAGCCCAGCACTCTATCCACTGCCCCAGATAGCTGTCCATCTCATACCTGCTTTATATATACTTGGTGTCTCATCCCCGAGGGCAGAGATTACTTTATTTTTGTGCCTGACCCATACTGAATACTTAATAAGCATATGTTGATCAAGGGAGATCACAGGAACAAGGCTAGATGCTTTCTCCCTGAAGAAACTTGGGCATTCCCACCATTCCTGGTGGGAGCCACCACTGTCATTGCATCTACCCAAATGAACAAACCAAAAAGGAGGGCATTAATAGGTGGTCTTCAGAGGCTGCTGACTAAGCCACATGTCCCAGGCCACAGGCCACAGATACACAGGGCAGAAAACATTTAGCCACATTTTGCTCTGCTTTAAAATGGGAGAAAGAAATGGCCCTGGGGGAGATGGGAAAAGAAGAGATTCCAGCTCCCAATCTGGTGCTGGCTGAGGACATGGGCCCATTATTATTCAGCCAAGACTCGAACTTCCTTGGTGGTATGGAGGTGGCCCCTGACCCTACTTGGCTGGAGCAGCAGAGCTCAGATTCTGACAGGAGGACACCCAGAACTGGAATGGTTCATACTGTCCATCTGGCATCTCAGGACCAGCCCTTGCTAAGATGAAGGAAATTTAGACCTTAATTGGCTACTGAGGGATTAATTTTTTCAGTCCAAGGAATCCTCAAAGACCACTGTGGAATGAATACTTGGCTAAGGACTCAAAGGACTTGGGTTCAAATCCTGCCTCTGATGTTCACTCCCTATGTGACCATGGGCAAGTCACAACCTTCTTGAGTCCATTTTCTTCTCTGGAAAGAGGGTTGAACTTTTTAGGATCCCATAATTCTCTACCTTACCAAGCTTTAAGCAAATCACTTAACCTGTCTATAGGTCTCAGTTTTCTTATCCATAAAATGGGGAAGTTGGATTCTGAGATCTCTTCCAGTTCTAGGCTGATGATACTATGATTCCCTTATTCCCCATATAGCTTTCTGAAAAGTTACTTAACCTGTCTCTGTCTCAGTTTCCTCATCCATAAAATGGGGTAGTTGGATTAGATGACCTTTGAGGTTCCTTCCATCTCTCAGTCCATAATCCTATGATCTTTAGGTTGGTGAAGAGGCAAGCCACAGTGGAGGAACCTTGGCTACTCATCTCTACTCTCACCTTGTAAAAACATCTGACACATCCTCACACTACCTTAAAATCTGCATCGATGCCATCAAATCTTTTTGCATCTTTATCAAGCTGGATTCGGATGTCCTCCGAGCCTATAAAGATGCTCTCCAAATGAGACCAGGTCCTTTGGACCTCCATCCAAAGGAAGATGATTGTGTCTGCAGCATTTAGCTTCCTTTGCCAACCTGAGGCTTGCTCGATGAAATATTCCACATACTTGCTTTGTAGGATTGTCTGCAACTGAACCTAAAAGGAGGGCATGCAATTAAAAGCAACAAACGAGATTATAATTAAATGCAAGTCACTCGGCACACATTTAAAAGTCTCTTGCTGTAATGAACAATGCAAGTAAATCTCTCCCTCGTGTAAATGCGTCAGTGGTAAATAGGACCATGTGGCTTTGCAGCTGTTGGAAAAATACATAGACTATGAGGTTGTCCTGACCCAGGACTGTAAATGTTCACTGAATTCTGGGAAAATCTGTGTTCTTGTTCAGTTCAGAAGCCCCAAAGACTCTCAAATCTCCATTTAAAAAGAATACTGTTCCTGTAAAAGGAGCTTTGAGGAGGGAAAGGCATCTTACTTGATTGTGTTCCAGAGTCTCAAAAAGTTGTTCATCAGATTTTAGTAAAGGGATGCCTGTCCGGTAGTGGTCTTCATAGGAAAATTCCATCATGGCCCAGGTATAGCTGATCTCGGTAAGAATCTGTTTAGAAACAGGATGAAGTAGCTGCTGCCTCCAGTCAAGTTTGATTTAGTATCATATCTAAAATAGTCTTAGCTATAAAACCTTTTTACAAATTCCAAAGAATAACCAGGCTTCATATAATTATTCCCATTTCACAGATAGTGATACTGATGTATGAAGAAGCAAATGAGGTCTGGCAGAGACTAACGGCAGAGCTCATTTTCAAGGTACCAGACTTCTGACTCTCAGAGCTAGGATAAGCTTTGCTTCTCTAAAACTGACAAAGGGGGCAGCTGGTAGTTCAGTGGATTAAGAGCCAGGCCTAGGGATGGGAGGTCCTGGGTCCAAATCTGGTCTCTGACACTTCCTAGCTGGGTGACCCTGGGCAAGTCACTTGACCCCCATTGCCTGGCCCTCGCCACTCTTCTGCCTTGGAACCAATACATAGTACTGATTCTAAGACAGAAGGTAAGAGTTAAAAAAAAAGAAAGAAAAGAAAACTGACAAAAAGTGCTTTCTTCTCAAGAGCCAGGAGAGGTAGGTGGCACACTACAAGACTTGTCCAAGATGTCTCACAGTTTTAACAACTAAAGAGTCGGGATTTAAGTCCCACTCTTCAATCCAATGCATTTTTTGTCATGCCACGGGCACCTTCCCCAAGCTGGCATTTTTCTTTGAGTAGAAAGAGGCCACAGCCAAGAACATGAGCCCTCCACATCAAAATTCCTACCTTTTCAGTGCCTAACTCCTTCACAGCTATGTCCACGATATTTCGGACTTCATCGTCCACTTTATGCAGCTGGAGCCCCAATAAATCTGCCAAAACCGTGCCCTCATTTATTGAGAACTTGACCTAGTAAAAAGAAGAAACCAAAAAGAGAAATCTAAAATCCAAACTAAGTTTTGTTTTTATTATTTATTTGTTTTTAAAAACCCCATCTTCCACCTTAGAATCAATACTGTGTATTGGTAAGGGCTAGGCAATGGGGTGAAGTGACTTGCCCAGGGTCACCCAGCTAGGAAGTAAGTATCTGAGGCCAGCTTTGAACCCAAGACCACCCATTTCCAGGCCTGGCTTTCAATCCACTGAGGCACCCAGCTGCCCCCTTAACTGATATTTTTAAAGGTAGCTCAACAACTAAGAGGCATCCCTCAATTGATAAGTAGAGGAATGAGCCATTTTCAAAGGAAGATACACAAATTATCAATAGCCATATAAAAAATGTTCTTATTGAGCAATTAGTCAAACCATTTATTAAGTACCTAGTATGTGCCAGGCTCTATATTTACCACTGGAAATATGAAGAAGGTAGAAACAAGGTCTCTGCCCTAAAAGAACTCATATTCTTTTTTAAAAAATAATTTATTTAGAATATTTTTCCATGGTTACATGATTCATGACCTCCCCTTACTGCCCCCCCCATCGAGCTGACAAGCAATTGCACTGTATTATATGTGTGTATCACTGTTCAAAATTATTCATAGATTTGCAGTAGAACCATCAAAACCCCAATCATATCCCCATAGAACCACGTGATCGATCCTGTTTTTCTTCTGTTTCTGCTCCCACGGTTCTTTCTCTGGATGTGGATATATTCTTTCTTATAAGTCCCTTGGGATTGTCCTGGGTCATTGCATTGCTGCTAGCATAAAAGTCAGTTACATTCAATTGTGCTACAATGTATCCATCTCTGCATACATTGTTCTCCTGTTTCTGCTCCTTTCACTCTGCATCAATTCCTGCAGGTCGTTCCAGTTCACATGGAATTCCCCCAGATCACCATTATATGCCACAGTTTGGTCAGCCATTCCCCATAGAAGAACATCCCCTCATTTTCCATCTTGCTACTACAATGAGTGTGGTTGTAACTATTTTTGTACAAGTATTTTTCCTTATTATCTCTTTGGAGTACAAGCCTAGCAGTGGAGTAGCTGGATCAAAGGGCAGGCAGTCTTTTAAAGCCCTTTAGAGCTCACATTCTAATGAGGGAAACAACATGAAATAACAAGGTACAGATGATGGGCAGTGTACAGTACACTGGAGACAGAAGCAGCTACAGGGACTGGGGAAGGCCTCCTGCAAAAGGTGAGCTCTGAGCTTAGTCTTGAAGGAAGCTAAAGAAGATAAAGAAAGAAACAGGAAAAGGAGAGAATTACAAGAATGGGGGAGATGTTGGTTGGGTGTTTACTGGATCATTGATCACATGTCAAGCAGGAGAGTGCAGAACTGAAGATGGGATTTTGGGTTTGAAAAATGGCATGTAGACCAGCATAAGGGATCATAGAGCGGGTAGAAGAGAGTAGAGTATTAGAAGCCTGGAAAGAGATGGACACCTTCATTAATAAGGAAAATGCATATTAGAATAACTCCAAGGCTTTGCCTCATGTCCATCAAATTACAGAGGCAAGAAATATGAAACTAGCCCATGCTGGTGAGGCTGTGGAAAGGCAGTGCCTGGTACATAGTTGTAGATGGATTACAACGTCTGTTGATTGAAAGACTGAAGATGCACATTCTAATACACTGGTGATGGAGCTGTGAATTTGTCACATCTTTCCTACAAAGCAATATAGGATTGTGTGATAAAAGCTGCTTAGTTATACCACACATACACATACACACTCATACACAAATATATATATATATATATGTACATATATATATATATATATATATATATATATATATATCCTTTGACTTAGCAATGGCACTCATGGGCCATATGGGCCATATACTCTTAGGTCAGCAATGAAAAGGTCTCATATATGATGAAATATCCCTCATTGTATGTTCTATGCTGGCAAAAAAATTAAACAAAGGGGGTGCTATCGACTGGGTAACAATTGGACAAATTATGACAAAATAATGAAAATGTTGTATTATAAAAAATAAAAAAATATTAAGAATTCAGAGAGAAATTGGAAGATATAAGAATTTATAGAAGGAAGAAAGCCAAACCAGGAAGACAAATCTGAAAAATGAATATAATGATGTAACTAGAAGCAGCACTAAGTAGCAAGTGAGCATGGATTGGATCCACTGATCAATTGTGGTGCTGGAGAATGGATGATGGCATGCACCTCCTTCTTGGCAAAAGAGTGAGGGACTATGGATGCCCAGTGGTGCATATGCTAGAAGGACAAGTGGCCTTTCAGTTTTACCTGGTTTTCTTTGGTACAAGGGACAGCTCTTTGTGTAGGTAGAGTGGGGGTCATATTCATCAAAGGAAAATAACTATGTTGGGTAAAAAAAAGGAACCAATGAAAACTTTTTTTTTTAAAGTTAGCTTATTTGTTGTTGTTCAACTGTGTCTGATTCTTTGTGACCCCATTTAAGGTTTTCCTGGCAATGGTAATGAAGTGGTTTACCATTTCCTTCTTGCTCTATCTACTGCACCACTTAGCTGCCCTTAGAGGTAGCTTAACAAGAGGTCAAAGCAATTAATTAAACCTCAATTAAAATATATAAAAACAAAGAGAGAATGAAAGGATTTGAGAGATCATGAAGTTCAACTGATTTCCCAGAGTAAGAAACTGAGGCCTAAAGCCATATACCTTGAGGTACACGATGACTAGAAGCTAGGTCCCTTAGTTTCCAACCTGAGATTTGCTCTCCTACATCACAATTCCTTCCTCTAAATTTCAGACTGATACTGAGCTCATCCTTAGTCCCTAGATATATGGAAGGGCTAGAGATTCTAATGCAATTCTTGAACATTCTTATTGTGGTATTGATAGCAAAATCCTCTAAAATGATTCTTTTTAATGCCTATAAGCAAACAACATAAGGTTCTTTAAAAATACAAAGAGAGTAACTTGGGGCGTTTCTGGGTTCCTTTGCTGCCCACTTTGAGAGACACTGTTAGAGGCATTTAGTCATTAACTCGGACAGAAGCCAACTCAGGACTGTCAGCATGCTTTTTCTTTCCTTTGACAGTGTACTTCTCTCATGTACTTGGACTACAAAGCCCACTTTACAGAAGAATCACCTAGGTCACTTGGTAATATCCAATTTAAATCTCAGTAACACTGGGAGTAGATGATTTGTTTTTTCTTCTAAAATTATGGGAGTGATTTAACAAGATTTCCATTCATTCCTTTAATATCGTTTGGTACAATTAGGATTCTTTAAAAAACATTAAGCTTAGAATTTCTTTGCCATACATCTGTCTTGCACAAAAAACCACCTGGAGGTTCTTTGGGCACAAAAGCTGGCTGGAGCCTGGACCACTCATTATTCCTGTTAAAGACCTCTTCTGCTGACCATTCCAAAGCGCCTGATCTTTCCCCAGAGATGTCTCATCCTAAACATCCCGATATAGTATCTTGATTTTTGGCTCTCAACTAAGAGCAAGAAATCTACTCTCTGACTTTTGTCACAATATACAACTCTCATCCATTTGGAATTCCAAGGGATATTAGCTTCCCAGGCATTCAGATTGAAGCTATGTGGTGGGCTTGGTTCCTTTTCCTTCGTAAAGAATCATCAGAACCACATACAAACACAGACTGTGATAAACAGATAATGAAATATGCCATTCCTCTCTCAGGAAGAGCTAGGGGACTAATAGGGCAGGATGGGGCATAAACTATTAAATGATGTCACTGCACTATGTATTTTTGCTTAACTGTTCTTTGGTAAAAGGAAGGGTTCAGTTCTAGGTGGGGATGAGCAGTGTTCCAAGAACTGATTGTTATATAAAAAATAAAAGCCATTAATAAAACTGGGGGGGGGGAACAACCATGAAATTTGGAAGATCAACAAAATGAAACTTCAAATGACATAGAGCCATGCACAATTTTGTATATTTAAACAATAAAACAACTATGTGATATAAGAAATAGTTCTCTTGTAAGCATCCTTACTGACTGAATGATATGTGATCACCTCCATCTTCTACTTTTCCCCAAGTTCCATTTTCCATGACCAGAGCTCTCTTTTTATGACCATTGGTCACTATGATGGTCACCTTCCTCATTTAATGCCAGAAGGTGTCTCTCAAGTGATACTTGTGTCACCTTTATGTTCCTGAACAGGTTGAATTTAGAAGATACTGACCCCTGTGATCTCCATCAATTGATGCCAGTGTCTCTCCCTGATGGCTGGGTTCTGTAACTCCGTTACTGCCCTCAGAGATGCCAGCAGGTTCTTCACTGTTAGTTCTAGCCCCAAGTAAGCATCCCAGAAGCGGACATCCTTATCAAGTGACCATATGTCCTAAGGAATAAAAAAATTGTTGTAAATGGTTAAACCATATTTCTGTATTTTGTGGTCAAATGGCTGAAGCAGGGGGTCCTGGCAACAGGAAGACTTGAGTTCAAATCCAGTCTCAGACACTATATAGTTGTATGATGTTAGGCAATTCACTTAACCATCACTTGTCTCAGTTTTCTCATCTGTAAAATGAAGGGAATACTAGCACCCACCTCCTACGGTTGTTGTGAGAATCAAATGAGAGGATGATTGTAAAGTACTTTAAAGACCACAGAGCACTATATAAATTCTAGTTTTTGTTATTATTATCCCCACACTTAAGGAAGAAAGTTTTCTAACATTAGTGCAAGGATATACAAGCCTATAAAAGCAATGAAATGTTTTGGTTAGGGACTATGGCCATTTCTTGGAATGTCCTAGAATTGGTTAACTGAGTTTATCATCACCATCATCATCATCATTATTTTTTTACCTCATATTTCCAATCAAAGAAGTGCCACAGAAACTCAAGGTGGCCAGTTCTGGGCACCATACCAAAAGAAGGGTTGGTAAAGTAGGGACCATTCGTAAGAATCAAAGCAAGGTTTTCCCCCTCAATGTGTATGTCTTCCTTCTATATTTGTTTTCCAATGAGCTTACATATAATCTTCTTTGTCCCTAATTATTGTCAAGTTATCTTCCCCATTAGACTGTAATCTCCCTGAAAGCAGGTGTTGAGTTTGTCTTTCTTTATACCCTAGCACTTAGCACTGGGCCTGGCACATAGGAAGTACATAAGAAATGCCAATGGACTCGCTGGTGAAAGGTCTCAAATTTATGTCACTTGATGAAAAACTAGAAATGTATAACATGGAGAAATGAAGATTTAGGGAACCAGAGGGATAAAATTGGTATCTTTTGGGGGCAGCTGGGTGGCTCAGTGAATTGAGAGCCAGGCCTAGAGATGGGAGGTCCTAGGTTCAAAACTGGCCTCAGACACTTCCCAGCTGTGTGACCCTGGGCAAGTCACTTGACCCTCATTGTCTAGCCCTTACCACTCTTCTGCCTTGGAACCAATACACAGTATTAACTCCAAGATGGAAGGTAAGGGTTTAAAAAAATTAGTATCTTTTTGTGGAAAAGAGATTAATCTAACACTAGGAGAGCCCATCATTTGGGGTATGGCTGAAAAATTTTATGATACACATTTGTGCTAAAAGAAATGATGAAAAGGAAGGATTCAGAGAAATCTGGGAAGACTTGTATGAAATGCTGCAGATGGAAGTGAGTAGAACCAGGAGAATTGACAACAATGTAATTAACAATGAGCACTTTTCAAAGATTTCCAAATGGTTCATGCAATGATCAACAGCATCTCCAGGGGACCCACTGAGATGAAGCGTGCTACCTACTTACCAGCAGGCAGAGGTGATAGACTCAAGGAGCAGATTGGGACATTTTTTGGATGTAGCCAGTGTGGGAATTTTCTTCCACCTGACTATGCCGGTACTTATTTGTTACAAGGATATTTCCCCAAATTAGAGGAAAGACAAAATGAATAAATATTGCTCATTTATTTAAAAGTTAAACAATATAAAAAATTTTTCCAAGGGGTTAACTTCTTTTGCTTGCTCCCAGGAGGCAGAACTGGCAATGAGTTGGGGCAATTCTGAAGCAGCCGTGAGGGGTTATCTAATCATCACCATGAAATAGGCTGCCTTGGAGTGAGCATGTTCGCCCTCCCTGTACGGCTTCAAACTAAGGCTGAGTGACCACTGATCTAGGATACTGGAAAGAGGAGGCTTGTGCAGCTGTGAGTTGGATTTGGTGATCCTGCAGTCCTTTCCACTTCTTAGACTTTGGGATACTGAATCTGTAACCTTTGGATGGGGGGGGGTTGTTACTTTGTTTTTGCTAATCTGCCACTTTTATATGAGAAGGCATTTGCTTCCTAAGATAGTGATGTCAGTGGATGGAAGGAAAGTGGAGAATTAAGGATGCTTCAATCATTTGACTCCTACCCCAAACCTTAGCGCTAACAGATTCCAGTTTTAGGTGCATATATATGAATAGGACTGCCTCAGTGGTCCAGTGGGAAAAGCCCCTGGTTTTGGAGTTTAAATCTCACCTCTGACATTTACTACTTTCATGACTTTAGCAAGTCCCTTAATCTCTCTAGGATTCAGATTCTTTATCTGTAAAATAAGAGGACTGGACTAGATGGCCTTTGAGGTCCTTCCTACTACATGTCTCTTTGTATCTATATGATCTTTGTGACCTTGGCACATTCCTTAATGAGTCTAAGACACTTTTCTCTTCTGTAAAATGAGTGAATTAGACTGTGTCCTCTGAGCTACTTCTAGGTCTAGATCTGGGATTCCTTTCAGCTGGTACTATCTATCTTTAAAATAGATTTTCCTCTGCTGTTTCATGGCTTAATCTCTTCATTACTACCTTCACACTGTAATTTCAGTTTATCCGTGTACGTAAGGTACCCACTCCCCAGGAGAATGTTACTTCTATGCAGGCAAGAACTGTGTCATTTTTTCCTTAGCATAATGTTCTGCTTTCAGTAGGTGCCCAATAGATGCTTATTTATTTGAATGGAATTTAGATGGTTCCATGTGCTCTCCAGACAGGAAATACTTTCATTAGTGACTCTAGAACTAACAGATATGCCCCATACAAAATTTAGCTGTTGCTTCCAAGAGAAGAGGCTAAGAGCTACCACAAGCTAAAGTCCCTCCGCACCTCCACATATCTCCAGCCACTCTCATCCTCCTCAACAACTACAAGAAGGAAGGCTTATATTCTCAGGGGGTGACTCATAACTCACAAACTACAGAATTATTAACCCAAACCATTCATGGACTGATAGCTCTGGTTAGGAGTATGACTGGCTGATAGTGAAGAAATATCATCTCAGATGGTCATGTTTGAGCTTAGCAAGCCCTTGTGCCAAAACCCCACTGGAGCCTGGGTAGGGGAAGACAGGAAAGAGGCGGTATTGAGAAAGATAAATTGTGGAAGTAGACAGCTTCAGAACTTGCCTTGGCAAACCTTCTCAGCTCTCCATCCATCTGTTCCACATTAATCTGTCTCCACTGGGTTTTAGTCCAATTATCAATGCTTCTCTGAAACCGGAGGAGCAGATAAAAGTGTCAACAACATTTGGTGAAAGTGAGTCTCAGCCACATAACGCAGAAATTGATGATACACAGTGGCACCATTGGCCTGTGGAAATCCAATTTTTTTGAATATTAACTGCCCTTGTCAAATCCCCCCTAACTCTAGAACAAAAAGTTGTTGGCATGGGTCAAATGTACCCCCAAAACAATCTGATGCATCAATTTCCAATCATGGTGAAAAGTTACATACACATATTGATGTGATCATTTATCTAGCACATAGTTAGTTAGGATTACATCTGGAAGAATGATACTCCTATGACTTTTAAAAACTCCCTAGATTCCTTCAGGACTCAGCTGAAATCTCACCTTCTGCCAAAGACCTTTCCGGGTCCTCCAACTGCAGGCACCACCCCTCTCAGAGTATCTCCTAGGAAACCTGTATATGTCTTGTATGTACCTAGCTATTGGCATATTAGCTCCTTGATGGAAGGGAGTGTTTTATAGCCACTTGGTAACACCACCCAATGTCTCCTAAGAAATTCTTATTGACCGACTAAAACTCTAGTATTTTTTGATCCTAGAATGAAACAAAATCCTGCTTCCCAAGACATAATCTGAATCCATCACTGGTCAACCTCTGCCCTTAAGCATCTTGATCAGATTCTAGGTCTCTGAGCCATGATCCATCTAGTACTCCATTGGTCCCATTGTACTCTGATGTCTCTTGTTGCTCCCCTAGGTCTCTGGAACATAGCCAACATCCAACTGCACTTAGCACAGTTCCTGACACATAGCAGGCATCTAATAAATGCTTCCTGACTCAAGCCAGAGGACATTTTTATAGAGCCTGTGAACGCGGTGCAAGACCTTGTAAAATTGTTTTTATTAGTAATTTAATAACCACCAAAACACATATAACAAATAATAAAAAAGAGAATTGGACCCAACTCAGGGAAAGTCTGTTAGTTATGGTTGGTTTTCAGAAGCATCTATTCCATTTTCCAAGGCAGGCAGTCATATTGTGGTTCTCTTTGTTTCTGGTTCCCTAACTTAGTTCTGGTTTCTTTCAGGTGTTTTTAATGTTTTCTTGATGTTACTTCATCCCATAACTTCTCACTAACTCATCTTTCCCCTACCCCCATACACAATAGTGCCATCCCTTGTAACAAACTCCATAAACAATTAATATCTTTGTAAATTTTTAAGAGCATTAACATTAAATAAAAACCATTTTAGAGTTCAACTTCTTTACAATGTGGTGTAAGTGCTAAAATGGAACTCTGTGATGTATTTAACTGAAAGTTTTCCTAGTAGAGAGGGTGTGAACAACTCAGAGATTGACTTTTTTTTTTAAAGAAAAGCTTATGAATTCTAAAAAAAAGTCAGCACATAATTTATTAATGTCATAAAAAACAAGCATACCTAAGAGCTCCTCCATACAACACGCACACACAAAATAGCCCAAAAGATGTAAAACACGATTTTAAGAGCAAAATCTTACTTGTATATAAATAATCAGATCCCAGAGTCCCTTGAGCAGTCGAATTTCCCTGCGACACTGTTTGATTTGTTTAAAGTCTGGAAGGGCCACTTCGAAAAGACTTGTCGATTCTTGCATCTGCAACATTTCTTCTTCTAATGCCTCCAGCTCTTCATTTGCCTTGGGGGGAAAATACATTTCACTCATCCTACCTGTCAACAAATCACTTGAAACAGGTGTGCCTACTCAGGCTGCTTAATGCTCTAGCCCAGGTAGGAAAATATCCAGCATCCCCAAAGTTCCACAAAGTAATGAGTTCATGAGCCAAGTAGTGGCCAGGTAGGCTTCATCCTGCCACCTTTAATGATAAAAGACGAGGGGGCAGCGTTATCAAATATAGTCGTAAGCGACACCTTCCTTACCTAAATACTCCCATAGAGTTGTCTATTTCTCCCCTGATTCTCATTGTACAATTGGAAATTTTACTGAAAAAAAGAATTGTTTCATGGGATGATAAAAATCATACTTAAGACAACAGCAAATCTTTTAAAACTCCATATTTAAAAGAAAAACAACATAACTTGATTTAGAAAGCATCGCTCAGCAAGAGTAACACTCAGTTGTACTTTAAGTAATACAACACAAAAACATCTTAAGTGAGAATATAGTACAATGCTAAATACACTGGGAATATTTTTGTCAATGTCCTTTCCAAAACGTAATGCCCAGAATTGAAAATAATATTCAAGAGGAAGGGAAATGTAGAATCACAGAATACTACCATTACTACCCACTCCTACTTCTTACTACTACTACTACTACTACTACTACTACTACTACTACTACTACTACTACTACTACTACTACTACTACCACCACCACATATAGATGTATTTTCCATATGTTATCTCATTTGATTTTCACAATTTTATGATACAGATTGCCATTTTTATCTCCATTTTTAAAGAAGAGGAAATTGAGACTGAGAGCTCAAGTGATTTGCCCAAAATCACATAACTAATAAGTGTTTAAAGCAGGATTTGAACTCGGGTTTTCCTGACTCAAATTCTAGGAAGTCACTCTTTCTCTATACTAGATTTGTGAATCATTTTTAAACTGAAGTTGGACCTTTACATTCAACCTTGTTCAATTTCATCTTATGAAATGCAGCCAAATGCTATGATCTGTTCATGTGATCAGTATGCAGGGCAGTTTTTACCTTCATTATCTCATTGATAAAAAAAAAACTAACAAGTTAAACAATGTAGTATCCAGGAAATATCCCTGGGACATTCTACCAGAGCCTTCTATCCAAGTTGACACTGACTCAAAATAATAGTAAAGCCTTTAAAAAGGAACCCAACCATATATTAGCAGAGCAAGTTTGATGAAAATAAAATATGTGTCTGCCATAGGCAAGGGAGGATACTGGTGCTTCTGAAATCTCTTAGGCTTTAGCACTACAGGGCAGCCATCTGCCCACATCAATTTCAAATGAAGTAAAAGCTTGACTTCAGATGTTTTATGGCATAAGATGTCATCTGCTTTCTTTCATTTCAATTCCAACATAATTAATAACTTTTTGGCTGGGAGCTAAGGTGGTTGAGTAGGGGAATCTCAGCTCTCCCAAATCCTCTAAACACACAAAAGTAGAAAATAAGACACCTCAAAAAAGGAAACCAAAAGGGATACATCTCACTGGGGTGAGAAGGGAGAATAGCCTGGGGAGTGAGGCATCAGAGAGAAATGACAGAATAGGAACCAGCTCAAAGAGCTTCCATGTGGCCCGAGGTAGTAAAAGGACAGAACAGGGAGCAGTCAACATAGTCTGAGGCAATGAACTGTCAGAGAGGGGAATATCCTACCAGTAGGGGAACTGGAAACAGGGAGAGCAGAATCCAGCTGGACAAAATAGCTACAAGCCTCCCTATAAAAAGCTAGCTGGCCTACCCCTTGAAGTGCACACTGAAGGACCAAAAACCTACATGATACCAAAGAAGGCTACCCTGCAAGCTTGGAATAGCACTTCCTCTACTTCAAGAGTAGAGCAAAACCCCCCAACAGAAAGACAAAGTAATGAAGAGGGAAAATAATAACTAGAAAAATGAGCAAAAGACAAAGAAAAAACCCCCCTAACCTTAGAAAGTTACTTTAGTGTCAGGGAACATCGAAATATAAACTCATAAAAGAACAACAATAGCAAAAAGGAAAACAAGTGAAGCTCCAAAGGAAAGTGAGAAAGGATGTCGAGCCAACAAAGAACCCTTGGAAGAAGTAGAAAAGAAATTTAAAAATCAAATAACAAAAGACATAATAGAAAAAAATTAACAACTTGGGAGAAATTCACTGAGGAAAACAACTTCTTAAAAACTAGAATGTGCCAAATGGAAAAAGAGATACAAAAGATCAAGGAAGAACACAGCTTCCTAAAAAGTAGAATTGAGCAAGTGGAAGCTAATTATACTATTAGGCATCCAGAAACAATAAGAGAAAATCAAAAGAATGAAAAAATTAGAAAGAAATACAAAATATCTCATTGGAAAACCAAGTGACCTAGAAAATATATTTAGGAAAGGCAATCTAAGAATCATCAAAATACCTAAAAGCTCTGATCCCAAAAATAGCCTGGACACCGTAATACAATAAATCATTAGGGGAAACTACCTTGATATCCTCAAACAACAGAAGAAAATAGAAAATAAAATAATCTACTGATCACATTCTGAAAGAGACCCTAAAATACAAACATCCCAGGATAATTATAGCAAATCCAACCAGGCACTTTAAAAAACATGTTATGTATGTTTTGTTGAGTAATAACTAGAAGAGGGTGCTTTAAAAAAGTGACATCTTCCAACAAAAGGTAGAAAGTTTAAAAAGAAAAACCAGCCCTGCTTTTGGCTTGTCAGTGTCTTGTACTGGTTTAAGTGGTAACTTCATTAAGTTACCCTCCAGAATAGCCAGAGCAGACAATAAATGGAGGAAAGCCAGTGAAAATTGGACAGTGATCAAACTTCTGAGGCAGACCTGCCCAGTGGAGGGATATTGCTCTGTTGGGGTGCTCTGGATTCCTAGAAATTCCAATGCACCTAAAAAAACCATTTTCTGAGGCCAAATATAAGTTGTTCATAAATCATTGAGCACTTCAGTTTGTCTGTGGAATTATGTCAAGACATCAGAGTCCACAGGGTGAAGAGGAATGAGAACAAGAATTCAAGATTTAGGTTCAAATTCTGCTTCTGACAAATGCTGGCTGTGTAACCCAGGGGAAGTTCCTAACTTCTTTCTGCACCAAGAATTCTCCAAGACTACAAATATCAAAAACAATGTTGCTCTGCATTGGGATTTTCTGCCATCAATGAAATCTCAAATCCATAGAATCTCACATTCAGTGCTTGATGGGAACTTAAAGACCATCATGTCCAACTCCACATTTTAGAGGGTCAGCCAGATTACCCAGCAAGTAACTTGCCAAAGGCACAAAGCTGCTAAGAATCTGAAATATGATTTGAACAAAGTTCTTCCTAACTCCTAGCCTCTGCCCACTGTAACACCTAAAACCCTAAATGTCTGATTAAAAAAATAAAATCAAGTCAGTCCATGAAATTACTTTTGGTATCAAACTCTTGAGCAGAATAACTTTTATGGATTATTAAAGAAATTCTTCTACTTATTCCTACTCCAGTAGTACATGGAATCAAGAACTGGCTTGGCTCTATTTCCTACAAGTTAAATGGAAGATGCTTCAGTCTGGCTGAGGAGGAATGTAATAGGCAGCTACTGCATTTGGCTATTTGTGGATTGCTTTATATTTTCAAACTTTAAAGAAATAGAAAGTCCCCCTTTCTCATCTGTACTTCCCCCACTCTAGTGCAGTACAGATGCTCCATATCCTCATGCCTAAACTATTGTAATAGGAGCTGTAGAGTCTGCCTTCCTCCAGTCTCTCCCCACTCCAGTCATCCTCCATTTAACCACTAAGGGGATTTTCCCCAAGTGCAGACTTGATCATATCTCCTCCCCTGACCCTTCAATAAACTCCAGTGCCTCCCCATGGTCTCCAGGATCAAATACAAAATCCTCTGTTTGGGTTTCAAAGCCCTTTCTATTTTTCCATTCTTCTTACATCTTGCTCCCCTCTTGGCTCCAATTCTTCTCTGTCTATCCCCCAGAGCTGGTCTTTCTCTCTCTCCTCATCCCTCCTTACAGGGCTTCCCTGACTTTCTTCAAATCTCAACTAAAATATGACTTTCTGTCTTTGCCAATTACCCTTAATACCAGTGCCTTCCCCCTAAAAGTACCTTTCATTTACATTGTAATAACTTGTGGGGTTTTTTCTTTGCTTGTCTTCCCTTTTAGACTGTAAGCTTTGTTGAGGGGGCTGCCATTAACTTTCTCTGTAACCCCAGAAGATAGCAGAGTACCAAACACAAAGTGCATAATAAATGCCTGTTGATTAGGTACTTTCATTAGTAGGAGTAAGCATTTTTAGAGCCAGCTTGAGCCAGTCCTTGAGAGATGATTGCTAAATTTTCAGTGTGAGTATTTAGACCTTGAAAATTGGCAAAAACTACAAATTAGGACTTCATTTCTTCAATATCTTGATTTAAGAAAGTCCTGGGAAAATATGACTAATGTAGATGAATGTAAAGCGAATGCATAGTATTCTGGAAAGCTGGTTGTTAAACATTTACCAGCATACTCCTAATTGTAGCACACCATAGAAGGAGTTCAAAAAGACAGCATAATAGTGGTGAACATGATATCTGTTGGCCTTCCATGTGATGAGGAGAGACACACAGAGCAGGATGGGAGATGTGATTTTGCACTAAATTGATGAATGAATAACTTCCTTTCTGTGGTCCTTCCAACCACCAGTAAGTGATGGGTTGGATTGAATGATTAACTCTAGGAACCTCTGAAGTATTAATTCTAAACTCCTAGGAAAGGGTGCAGAAGTTGGATAACTGATTTGCGGACGTTCTTTTCTGGTTGTTGAAGGATGCCACAAATAAGGATACGGTGCATGCATGGAAGCTAGAAGAAATAAGTTTGAATCCTGCCTCTGACATGGGATTCTGGGCAAGAACTTAACAACCTCTCTAAAGGGAGTTAGGCTAGATGGCCTCTCACAGCCCTTCTGGCTCCAAATCTTTCATCCTTCAGCTCACATGCCCAAACTGGATGCACACAGACTTATTTCAGTCAAACACTTTCTCTAACTCTCACCCCAAACCCCTCACAGCTGTAGGATCAGTTACCTCATCAAGGACTTCATAGGGCTTATCAGCATTAAAGCAGAAGGGGGCTTTTCTTCTGAATCTCTCTCTGAATGCCACCTGTTTCCCCTGATCCAGAAGAAAGAAAAATAAAATTAACCCAGAAGAAGTTTCATTTAGTAAATTAGATTTGGAACATTGGTTTAAAATATTTTTGTCACTACCTCTCTACTTCTAATAGGAAAGTGGTGGACCCTGGGTGTAAAATGCTGCATACACTATATCCATTTATTTTAACTATCTTCCTTTATTGCAAAGGAAATGGTTTCGGGGAAGGGGAGCTATTGATAAGTTAAGTACAGTGTAAAATACCACCTGCCACCCCCAACAAAAAAAACCCATAAATGATTTTTTGAAAGAAAAGTCAAATTTAAATAAACACATAAAACAGTCTTGCGAAACACTTCGACTACAAGGACACGGTTCCACTTACATCAAACAAAACACACTTTCTCCTGATGACAGTGACCTCCGCACTCTGGAGGGGGGCAACTTCATGTCTCATGGCCACAGCATTCTTTTTGGTAGTGTTCCATCTTTCAGGCAATTCCTAGGAAAAATAAAAGTGCATGATGAGAGACCAGGAATGGTGCCATGGAAATGCAAAAAAAGTACAACAGGTGGCAGTCATGAGTTGGGATTTGTGCAGCTTCATCCTAGTTATCCTCCTAGGTCAGCACTGATGAACCTTTTAGAGATTGAGTGCCCAAACTGCACCCTCATGCCATATGTGAGCCACCCCGCTACCCCACACAAAAGAGGTAGGAAGTACTCCCATTGGACTGCTGGGCAGAGGGGCGGGTGATGTGAGAAATGTCCTCAGACATGGTAGAAAGGGGGAAGGGAGCAGCTCCCCTCTGGCACACGTGTTATAGGTTCACCAACATGGCCCTAGGTCAACCACGTTATTGTATTTATTGCAATGTTTCCAAAGTCTAATGATATTGTGGATCTGGGTTCTGTATGCCCTATACCTGGCACCACCTGGCTGTTATTTCTCAGGGAGTCTTTGAGAGTTCCTGTGACTCACAAAATGTATCCTGCTGTGGCCACAGCACCTCATCACCTGAATTCAAAGCCTTGCCAGTTTGAAAGGATCTAACAAAGTTTTGAGTACTATTGGTAGAGCCTTCAAGAAATCATATCACCGGGGGCAGCTGGGTAGCTCAGTGGATTGAGAACCAGACCTAGAGATGGGAGGTCCTAGGTTCAAATCCGGCCTCAGCCACTTCCTAGCTGTGTGACCCTGGGCAAGTCACTTGACCCCCATTGCCTAGCCCTTACCACTCTTCTGCCTTGGAGCCAATACACAGTATTGACTCCAAGACAGAAGGTAAGGGTTTAAAAAAAAAAAAAGAAACCACATCACCACCACAGCACCACAAGGGACTAGAAACTACAAGAGGCATAAAATGGTATCAAACTTGCCCTTTGAAGCCTATGTTTTTTCTTAAATTTTGGCCAATATTTTTGGTCAGAACTTCTCATAAATTTGTGACATAATTTGGGAAGTTCTTTCCTTATTTTATACACACGAGAGAGGTGGAATTAAGAAACCAGTCCAGTGTTTCTGATGCCACCATAGTCCAAGAATAACATTATCCGTGGGTCACATCGATTTGAGGACTCTTCTCAACTTGCACTCTCCTTACTAGACTGAGTTGCCAAAGAGTAGCTGCTACCTTAAGTTCTAGGAGATAATCCCATGGGTGATTTTTCTCCTTCTCTTTCTCAAGAGCTCCCATTGGCTTGAAAGAATGAATGAATGACTAAACGAGGGAATGAAATAAAAACACATTTATAGAATGTTTACTTTGTGCAAAGCTCTGAGGATATAATTGAAAAGTAAGACAATTTCTGCTCTCAACAAATTCACATTCTAATGGGAGAGACAATACATTTGAAGGCATCAGTGGTGCCACTTCTTGTTAACAATCAGCCAATAGACATAATTAGGTTTTAGCAAAGGCATCTACTAAGATAGGTTAGTAAGAACAGAAAAGCACTAAACATTCCTCCCATATGTGCCACAAATCCATGCAGAGCCTCTCTGGGAAGACTGGACTCAAACTCTCTCTATATAATAGGTCTGAGGTGCCCATTTTGGATCCCTGATGGTGCAGGGTAACTCATGCCACTTCCTAGAGTTACATGGCCTTGGAGTCTTCTCTTGTGGGGTCCTCACACAGCCCCTCTTAGGGAGGATATTTCTGCTGAATGGGCCACTCGACTCTTCCCAGAATCTCCTCTCTTCTTGAGTCCAAAGATGGCTTTCTTCTCTACGTTAAGGGATAAAGTTCCTTGAAGCTTCTTCTTCCTGAGGGTGATTATCTCTTGGAATTCATGTCTGTCTGTCCTTGCCTGTGTATTCAGTGGAACTTTTATAAGAGAGGCAGTAGGGAACGAGCTGAACACTCCCACCGCGTTAGAATCAGGCGAGGTTTGTTTTTTCTGTTTGCTGTATTGCATTTGGCAAGGTGTGACAATGACCCATGGACCATCAGGTTATGTAACAAGGAGTTGGGATCGGGCTCCGCTGGGGCAAGGACTTAATTTTTAAATAAATAGGAAATAGTTTTTATTTCTCATTTATCTCCCCAGAGTCCCACCCAGCATTTTAAAATGGAAAGGAACCCCAGCAACCATCTAGTCCAACCCATAGAA
The DNA here is from genome assembly GCF_027887165.1 of Monodelphis domestica. Lineage (NCBI taxonomy): Eukaryota > Metazoa > Chordata > Mammalia > Didelphimorphia > Didelphidae > Monodelphis > Monodelphis domestica. The sequence continues at coordinate 314,583,120 of NC_077231.1, forward strand.
GAAAAGGAATTCTCCCTCGGACACTCATCTGTACAAGTCTGGGTGATCTGGGGCAAATCATTCAACCCGCCTGCGTCTCATATTCTTCTTGTGTAAAATAAAATGATCAGGAAGGTGGAAATTTACATTCCTTCTTCCAACCCAATACAACATAACCTTCTTGTGAGGCCAGGACTTGTAACTGAATTGTATTTCTTTTGTTTTTAATTTAATTTGATTTGATTTTTTCTTTTTCTTTTTTAAGTTTTCTTTCTTTCATTTCACCCAATGCTTGGCACACAGTAGGCATGAAATAAATGATCACTGCTGTAAACAGTCCTAAACCAACTTTCCACCTAAACAATGATTAGGTTCCAGTGGTCAAAGGGGACCTATGCTGATGAGCACTGTGGTGATGTCAGTGGGGTAGTACTCTACATTTGGACAATACATGTTCACTGCTGTTGGCTTTAGTGGCTGACTAGAAATTGGATCAACAAGAAGAAAGAGAACAGACAGGGTGTGATCGTGTAGTGGAATGAATGCTGGGCTAGAATCAGAAGCCCTGATTAGTTGTATGGCCGTGGGAACGACATTTTGTTCACACGGTTTGGGTCCCAGGTTTCCTATGTGTAAAATGAGGATGATAGAGGGATAGTAGAGAATCTGGGGTTACTTCCAACTCCCTCCCTCTCATGTGGACAGTGTGGGACTCTAGAGAGTACCGACTCTCCTTTCAGGAGTCTAAGGGCAGGGGCAGCCTTAAGGAAATGAGAGGAGTTGTAGTGCTCTAACTCATGAGCCCCCATCAGTGAGCTACCCGATGTAACTTAATCAATGAACATCCCCTCCATATCAATGAACACACATTACCTTTTACAAAGAGATATTTGGAGAATGTATAGTAAGAAGCAAAATACAGCACCATCTACCCCAAAGTATTGGGAGTCTGATGGGAGAGTGTGTGAGAGGCACATTATCCCCACAAGTACAGAGTCCTGGAGAAAAGGGACTGAATCTCAGGCAGCACATGTGGCAAAGGAAAAACCACAGATCTTGGTGATGCCAGGGCTCTTCTCCCTTTGTGGAACCCCAGCAACATACCTTTCCTAAATATATCATTTGTCCTCAGTGCCTTATGATGTTTGTTCATGGTCTAGTCTCTCCAATAGTGGTTGGAGAATAATGGTGGGAGGGAGGATTCAGAGAGGATGTCCCACTGCCATGGCACTCACCATCCTCTCTCTTGCCATCAGTTGAAGGCAGAGAGGTCTGCTCCTTGAAGATGCAGCCTGATCTAAGTCCGATTCTATCCAGGATCTCAATTCACTTTCCAGTTCATGGCTAGCGTCTACTTTTGCCCAACTGATGGGTTCAATGGAGATATCCAGGAAGCACTAACTCTATGAGAAGCACAGAGCCCACGTCCTTACACTCAGAGATATTCTCTGTCTGTAGGAGCCCTTGAATTAATGTGACACAAATGCGAGCTAGGAAGAGAGCCGCTGCCCTTGAGGGGCTGGCGTTCTAATGGAAAGAAAATGTATGAAAAGGGCCCAGAGAGCATGGAAGAGGGACACAGGGTGGCACTGGCTGGGGAGGAGAGGGGCTTGGCTTGGGATGAGAGGACAGGAGAGCTTTTATGAGCTCAGCTTTCTGAGGACTGAAGAGAAAGAGGGGAATAGGAGGGTGCAGAGTCCGAGGTTCCACTGGGAGGGAGGTGAGAATAATGGCGGAGTGCAGGCAGCATGGTATGGACATGGGAAAGGGTAATAATAATACTACTGCCTTCTTCAAGGAGTTGTGAGCAAAGAAGGCTTACAAATCAGAAGCACCGCAGTACTTGTTGTAGCTCCACACATAGACCTCTTCTCAACTCCAACCTCTGGACCTTTGCATAAGGCTGTACCCCATTCTTGGAATGCACTCCAGCTCACCTCTACCTATGAAATCTTAAATTTTCTTCAGTACTCAGCTCAAACATCACCGTCTACAGATCCACCACCCTTCCCTTCCTCCGTATCTTGGGTCTATTTTATACGTATTAAATAGAGAGGTGTCATTCCTCTCTCTACAAGGTAATGTCTTTGAAGCCAAGGATTCTCTTTTGTCTTTGTATCCAGATCCCCTAGCATAGTGCCTGGCCCAGAGGAGGTACTTATCAAATGTTTATTGATTGGCTATGCCCCCTCGTAAAACGTATGCTCCCTGGCACACAGGAAGTGCTGCATTTTTGCCTTTTACAGAGTGCTAGCACACAGTGGGTGTTTAATAAGTGCTGACTGATTGGTTCATAAAGCAAAATCTTATGGACACTTGTCAGTTATGTTGTAGTGAGGATTTCTTCTGTGAATTAATCGAGCTCTGAGACTGTGAAATGTGAATTGCTTTTCTTGTTACTAGTTGTGAATACACGTTTTTTAACCCTCACCTTCTGTCTTGGAGTCAATACTGTGTATTGGTTCTAAGGCAGAAGAATGGTAAGGGCTAGGCCATTGGGGTCAAGGGTCCCCCAGGGTCACCCAGCTAGGAAGTGTCTGAGTCCAGGTTTGAACCCAGGACCTCCCCTCTCTAGGTCTGGCTCTCAATCCACTGATTCACCCAGTTGCCCCATATGGTAATGATTTTAGAGGTAATGTGCCGGGCAGAGTTGGAGGACTAGGAAAGTCACAACCCCCATTGGCTAGCCCTCGCCATCTTTTTGCCCTGGAACTAAGAGACAATATTGATTCTAAGATGAAAAGCAAAGATCTTTTTAAAGGAAATGACGTGCCATCCTTGAAGGGGTGTCTTGTCTCACAGAGCTGAAATGAAGCCGGGCAACAGGAGCAAAATGGCGCTGGGAGCCCTGGGCAAGTCTGACAGGATCACCGATGAAATCAGAGAACTTGAGAGTTGGGAGGAACCCAACCAGCCATCCAGTCCTTCCCCTCTAGGCCAGGACATGCACTGAGGGAATCCCATGATAATACGCTCAAAACGTGGACACCGACTCTAGGATGCCGAGTTGTGGGTGGTTTGCAATGGCAGCAGGTGTTTCTGCCTCAGTGAAATCACAGGGCTTGGACACACACTGAGGATACATGCACATGTATGTACAGGCACATATGTGCACAATATGTATAGTCTGCCTCCTGCGTGCAGCCGGGTCTGTTTCAGCATTTAGCACACTGCTTGGTATACCACAAGCGCCTAATAAATGCTTTTCCATTCCACTTCCCTTATTAGTTGATAAACATTTATAGGCAAATCCATCCTCTATCACAGGAAATGTGTACATGCTATACATGCTTTTCCCCAAAGTCCTGATAAAGCTGAGGATAACGATGTTAGTCAATCGCTTCTGTTCCACCAGAGAAAGGCCATCCAACAACCACAAATACCCTGCAGGGAGAAGTCATCCTCCAGCTCAGTTTTCCTGTGATCCTTCCATGTCAGCAGGCATCCTGTCCTCCACCAGGAAAGGCTCCCCTTGAGCGCCGTCTCACAGGTGGAAACATCCAGACATTTCAGCAAACAGTGCAGTCTGGCGTTTCAGGAAGAGTCCCGAGACCTGGTCCTTCTTTGGTACAAGGCAACAACCACACTTGGAGGAGCCCGACCAGAAGAGGATGGCGAAGAAACTCTACTTGAGAAACAATTACTATGGATGAATCAAGCTGCCTCACTGCTAGCATATGTGTCTGAGTGTGTTTTCCTAGACTCGGATGCTTCAGGACCAGCAGCTGGTGCTCAGTGAACAAGAGCCAAGGGAAGCTTCATTGCAAGAGTGGCAGTAAGCACAGCCACCAGAAGGTAACCCACCAGAACGGAAGGCGTCACACTGGCCATTTAGGCTGCACTCACTCACCTCCAGGAGAATGTAAACGTGGTCAGGCATCTTCTGTCCATAGCTCTCCAAGAGTGTGATGGTGGCTTTGAGGGGGTCAAAGAGCTCATCAGTGGCTCCCTGGCGGTTCTTCACAGCCATGAGGTGGCCCATAATTTCTATGAGCCCATTATAGTCACCTTCTTTCAGCTCTCTGCAGAATCCAGCATCTGTCACTTTAATAAACTCTTCCAGGTCAGTCAGACTACGAAAAAAAGAAAGAAAGAGAGAGAGAGAGAGAGAGAGAGAGAAAGAAAGGAGGGAGGGAGGGAGGAAGGAAAAGAAATAAATAAGAAACAAAAAAGGGAATAGATCAAAAAAGAGAGAGTGAGGAAGGGTCATTTACAAAACGTGTTCAGTAAAAACCTGCCATGTGGTATATTGAATTGATTTGGAGTCAAGAAGCCCTGAGTACAAGAACTGTCTCTGAGATATCCTGGCACATTGCCCTAGGTAAGTTATTTCAGTTCTCATTGCCCCAGGAAATTCTCTAAAACCATAAATTGTGAAGCATGTGCCTATCTTCATTAATAAAGAGGGGTTTCCTAATTTGGAATTTTACTCTGTTTCAATAAATAGCAGCTTTAGTCCAATAAAAGCAAACTTCTTCTTAGTATAAAATATATTTCAAAATTCTCACTTTTGGTTGGGAAAAATAGTTATGTTTAAGATCTGTAAATGCTGGCATGGGATCTCTTTCCACCCAACCCAAGTCAAGAAATCTTAAAGAACTTCCTGGAACTAAGAGTCCAACAATCTGCCCATGAGTTTTATAAATTATAATCCTGAGGAGGCAAAGAGCCTTGGTTTTGGCATCAGACCAGCTCAGCTCAAATCTTGTCTCTGCTCAAAATTAACTGTGACTCTGAACAAGTCATTTGGCTTCCCTAGGCATCCTGAATAAAATGAGAAGGTTGAGCTAGAGGCCTTTGAGGTCCCTTCCAACTCTCATTCTTGATCCCAAGATTTCTTAAAATTTCCCAAATTCCTAAAGCAAATGCAATATAACAATGTTCTTTGTCATTCCACATATGCATATAGATTATTCTTTTAGAATAATATCAATAGAGCATCTCCAGTAACAAAGATTGTTAAATGCACAGGCTGGTCATTGAGTTAGCAAGGGGTTGGGAAGGAAAGATCCGTAGATCCATTTCAGCAGATCCAACATTCTGGATGAAATGAGCAGAGCTTTTACCTTTCGGTGACAAATCTCAGAAGATGCTCTTGGAACATCCAGCTCCACTTTTTAATCATGCTTAGCAAACTCATTTTGAAAGGCTTCATGTCCACCTTAAACCAGTTTTCAAAGACCTTAAAGTCCTCAAATCTGCTCATCTGAACATATAACGCTTCATAAATGTCAATCTAGAGGAGATTAAAAAAAAGAAAATGCAAATATTCAATCCCAACTTGCATTAAAGTCCTGCCACAGACAGCCCATGCGCCATTTTTCTTGCCTGTTCTTTGAACTGCTCAATTGTAGGGGGCTGTTCTGGGAGGCCTTCATTGGCCTGAATGTCCATTTCCTCTGCAGTTAATGGGTGACTGTAGAGAAGAAATTGCTTCATGAACTCTGTGCGGTCATCTACCCAGAGGTAAGAGTAGGTATCTAAAGAGTTCCTATAGTCCAAAACTTTGCTGATCACTGCTGACACTCTGCCCATGATCTCCTTCCTGGTCTCTGTCAGATCTGACATGTGGTCCATGTCTATCTAAACATCAAGAGAAAAAGGGAGTCACCATAAAGCCATGATTAGAGATCCATTTTGGGCACATGGCACACCATTAAAAACATCTCTAAATTCTTAGTGGAAGTAACCAACTTGGAATTATTTAGGCTTTTTCTTAGATTCTTAATACTCCTTTACACCTTAAAAACATATAATTATATAGATGAATAGCTATTCTCCAAGCAAAGGCCCAGCCTGGTCGAGGGACTAGAAGTCAGGCCTTAGGGTAACAATAGATCTGTGTTCAAGTCCTGCCTTTGATACATCCAGACTGTGGGACTCTGGGTAATGCATTTAAACTTCTTTCCAACTCTTCATGGTGAAGCAGGTGTTTCAATGTGTATTCATGGAAAGAGTTTTCATTTTAGGAGTTCCTTAAACTGATAAAACCAAAGGTTTGTCCAAAATTCTGCCCCCCAAAATCTTTTAAGTAATCAGCTTCTGGAAAAGAATGTTTATCTTCAATTATGAATTTCATTATTGACACACATTTTAATATACTAAAATGAACCAGGAGGCTATGTGAACTTTTTAATGCTGTTTTTAAATAGATATTAACACAAACAAGGAGATAACAAAATCACCCAGTTCACGTACCCTTCTTTTTCTGAACCTTTATCTTCTGTCTTAGTATCAATTCTAAGATAGAGGCGTGGCTAGGGAATGGGGTTAAGTGACTTGCTCAGGATCACATTGCTAGGGAGTGTCTGAGGTCAGATTTGAACTCCTGACTCCAGGCTTGGTAGTCTATCCACTAGACTACTTAGCTGCCCCTCAATTGCCCTTCTGAAGTTCGTTTTTGCTTTCTCCCCTTTGTTTTTTTTTTAATGTTCTGCTGATGTTCTTTTTTTTTTGTATCTCTAGCATTCCTCCTTTCCATATCCTTTCCCCCCCCCACACACACACACAAACACACACGGAAGACAAGAAGCTGGAGACTAATCAGCTGTCAATAAAAGGAAAATTCCATTTGGAATGTGACCAGGAAACAGTTGAAGGCAAGAATCAACTGCTGACTGGATTTCTGGGCTTTTTGGCTAATGGTGACTTTGAAGGAAGAAGCTGGGTTTATCTCTGGGACTTGGGATAATCAAGTTGGAGGTGGCCTGGCTGATTTGAAGGCAGAAGAAGAAGGACAAGAGTCCACATATCTCTCTCTGACTTGCTCTGTTTCATTGTAATGATTGAATTGCCATTTCTCTCAATATCCTCCAACCTAAGACTCACTGTAGATAATAGGGAAACCCCCCAACCCTCTTACCTTCATCCTTCATCTTGTCTTGTTTTCCCCAATAAACCCTTCCTTGAGATAAAGAAGAGAAAAGAGTATTTCCTCCGAAACATCATACCTCACCCTGAGTGACTTAGAAGGAGGCTGAAAAAGGGGGAAGGAGAAACTGAAGGGAAGAAGAGGGGAGGAAGGGAGATTGGAAGAGGGAGAAAGGGAGGTATAAAAGGTAGAAGGGTAGGCAAAAGAAGAGAACTACTTGATCAATTAGTCATCTAGTATCCATCAAATATACCCCCTCCAATATCATCTATTACAACACATACACACACATATCTCATTACCTGCTTTTTCAAAAAGGAAATACCTGGTAATTTGGGATGTCCAGATGTAATGCCACTCTCTTCATTTGGCTAGACATTCTAAAAATATTGCATAAGATCTCTTCCACGAGGTCATACAGACCATCCCCAGCCTCTCTTTCCATTGGGGGTTTAAATATGATCTCGGGGGCCATAAGGATCATTTGTGCTTGAAAAAATGGAGCAGATTTCAGACATTTCTCTGTGTTCACCAGGAAGAAATCCAAATCATGCATGATGGCATTGAAGAATCCATCAACTACAAGATCATCGATAAACTCCAGGTATATCTTCCAGGTGTCTGATGTGGCATTGGCTTTGAAGAGCCTCAAGTTTTCCTGGGGACAGAGAATGATTTACTATAAAATCATAGTATTCCATTGATCAATGGAAGTATTTAGCTGATTCACTCTCCCCAAAGTGAAGCCAACCCTGATGTAGTGAACCTTTCATGACCTCATGGAATAGAGTTCCTCTTCCCAGGTGTTTGTGACCTACCATTCCTGCTGAGTATGCCAAAACATAGTAATCTCAGTTCAAGGCTGCATGAACAGTTCCAAGATCTCCTGAGAAGGGGTTAACTCCCCTGTTCACATTCTGGGGAGGATTGGGGAGGATAGATTGTTTTCTCTCGAGAAGAGCTTTAAATCTTGAGTGCTGCTTACAATAAACGTTCATTATCCCTGCTTTGATACTGTTCCAGACTTTCTTTCTTGTGACTCTGTAGCAGTCCCCAGCACCCTGACCCTGTAGCTCGCTATTTTATATCATAGCTACCTTTGTGCTTGTATTCTATTCACTCACTAGACTGTAGCCTCCATCAAGGCAAACACGCCATGTTAAACAATGTATGTCACTCAGCAATGAGCTGAGTAAAGGCTCTGAATCCAGAAACCGTGTTAAGAGCAGAGGATATAAAGGCAAGGCACTCCCTACACTCAGAGATCTTGCAGTCTATTCGCTCAACAAGGGTTTATGGTGACTCTTATGAACCCAGTATTGTACTAAGTTTGGGGATATGAAGACAAAAGCAAAGTAACCCCTGCTTTCAAGAGGATTACATTCTAATAGGGAAGACACATGTTTTAGAGCACATGCAGAATACATATGAGACCGATACGAGGTCATTCCTGGAGGGAAGGCACTCTGCAGGAAAGGTTTCCCAACAAAAGCAAAAGCAGTGCTTGAGCTGAGTCTGAAGGAAAACCAGAGGATCCTAAGAAATGGAGGTGAGAAGGGATGCATCCTAGGCTTGGGGAGCCAGCCAGCCAGCACAACCACTCAAGAGCTGAGGCATGGTAAACAATCGGTGCCTAAAAGATTCCTTGTCCTGTCCCCCACCTGCTTCCTAGAGTCTCTAGACTTAGCTTAGTTGGTCTTCATATGACTGACCTAGTCTAAGCCCAGCTGCAAAGCCTTTCAAGTAGAGTCTCTTATGGGCAGGCAAAAGAGGAAGTGAAGTTCTTCTGAGCTGATGGTAGGGATGGAGGGACAATGGAAGGAGGAGCTGCACAGATGAGGAAGAAGCATCAGAACTTTTGAGCATGAGGCTGCAGTCAGGCAAGAGCAAAGGGAAAGGGCTGCTTCCTCAGACTAAATATGATCATGAGCACTTGAAGCTTTAACCACCTCACTGACCCACTTAAGAAGAGATCAAACTAAACTTCAGGGAATTTTCCCAACAGGGATGCCCAGGAGGAGATCTGTCCAGGAGGAGATCTGCCCAGGAAGGCATCTACCCAATAGAGGCACCCAGGAGAGGATTTGCCTGGCCGCTGTCATTGTGAACATGAATCATGGGCTGAGTTAAGAGGGGCAGACTGGATTAGGCATGTATGAAGGTCTTATGAAGATGAGTATTGTGACATTGTAATAGCTGGCATGTTCAGAACACCTGCAACTTGGCAAAATATTTCACAAACATCATCTCATACAAATCCCAACAAAAACAGAAACCCTTGCAAAATACGTGCTGCAACCAAGACTATCCCTATTTTGCTTGGGAGGAAACAAATAGCCATTAGACTTCTGTCCCCATCCACCTTTGGGAAATGTGGTGTATGGAAGGGGAGAAACTATGGAGAGAACTGCTCATCCCTCTGCTAGCTTGCCAAAACTATGGGAGAAAACTTTCTCTCCTAGCTGTGGATGAGACTCAAGGTCAAAGCCATATGCTGCAGAAAATAGAATGCTTTAAAAAAAAGCTACAAGAAATGGAAACTGAAGAACAGTTTCATTTCTATTTTGAAGTCCTGTGGTGTTCCTTCCTTATGGTCCCCAAAGACTCCTGCTTCCCCTGTTCTTGAATTGAGAGGGGTGATTTCAAAATTTCTGACTGTTTGACTGCAGGAAATATGGGGGAGGGTCAAATTCCTAGTCGGAAAAACCCCAACCTGATTTCCAATTCAATGTTGCAGGCACTGTATTGTTAATTGTGTCGGGCTATGCAATTGCATTGGAGACTATTTTCAATGCATTTTAATCAGGGTTCATAAATCTTATGGGTCTATAGCCCCCAGATTAGTGTTTTGGGAGTGAATCTTTAGATCCTGAAAATTTAACGGAAGAAATTAATTGTAATCCATCATCTGTCCTCCATCGGACAGATTCTTATGCATTAACAGCTGTAGAGGTGTCCTGAAAGTCAACGAAGGCATAATTCAGAGCATCCTAGAAACCAACCAGGAATAAACAATGGTGTGACTTTTGATAGTTTTTTTAAGTAAGTAAAACTTTTTAAAAAGTAAATAGGACATTTCTATTGGGTAAGAGTTAAAAATCTGTCCTCAGTTATAATCCACCCATTCCACAAACATTTATCAAGTATCCTGTATAAATGGAGGACACTTCAAAAGGATGCAAAGGCAAAAAATAAGCCAGCTCCTTCCTTCAGGGAGCTTCTGTTCTACCAGAAAGATATAATATATAAACAAATAAGTAAATAAACAATCATCTGAGTAGGGAGAGACTGAGGGAAATCAGGACAGGATAAAGGAATGGTGGTGGAGAGGACCCGAGTCAAGCCTTTAAAGAAACTAGGGGTCCTAAAAGGTAGAGATGAAGGGGAGGTGTATATTGCAGGAATTTGGGACAGTCTCTATCTCAAAGCCTTGGAGGTAGGAATTAGCAAGATAGAAATTCATTTACAAATGGGATGTAGGTATTTCCTTCATTTGACAAGCTGACATACTATTTAGATGCTTCCTATACTCTCCCTATCCGCCAGATATGTGGGTACCTCTAGTCTTATGTTGATTATTTTTTGCCTTATTGAAAATGGCCAATCATGAGTTCAAAGATTTGGTCCAGTTAATCAGACATCCAATAAAATGTGAAAAAAGGTGGAGACCACTTGGAGCTCTTTTATAGGGACATGCACATCTTCTTCACTGAAACTGGCAGGCATGAGGGTCTAGAAGTCATGCCCCTTGAGCCCAGAATCACAGCACTAAACACCAGCAAGAAACCACTTGTCTTGAAAATGAATCTCATCACATCATATGATATTTGTCATTTCACACTGAAAACTCTAAAGAATGATTTAGAAATTGGACTCTACTAATTTCTCATTGCTAGACCCAAATTAAATGCTGCTTTCATCAGTATCCCAAAATGGATGGAGAAAAGAAGAGGAAAATTATTCCATTTGTATTTCTTTGGCCAATTGGACAGAAGTCACTTTCTGTATCTCTCCTTTGAGGAACTCCAGGAGTAACTTTTGCAAATTTGAGAAGACAAAGGATAAATACACCCCTCTTTGGGGAAGTTTCCATCACAGGCCTCAGTTTCCTCATGTAAAAAATGAGAGAGTTGGGCTTGGTGACCTTAGAGCTCCCTTCTAGCTTTTACTACATGATCCTATAAACTTTTTTATAACTCAACTTCATCTGTAAAATAAGATGGTGGTGGTGGGTGGTGGTAGTGGTGGGGTTTGAACTGGCACAGTGCCTGGTACATAATAAACCCTTAAGAGATGCTTGTTGACTGACTGGACTGGAAGATATCTAAAATCTTTTTTAGTTCATTCAAATACATTTATGAACCACAAGAAAATGCCTCCTCTTCTTACACAAGGCCTAAGACACACCACCAGTCACAAATAGCTCCTTTCTTTTTGATCCATTTATACCTGTGTATACACATTGTTTCCCTTGAGAGAATGGAACCTCCTTGAGGACAATGATTTTTTTGCTTTTATCCTGGTATTCCTAGTTCTTAAACGGTGCCTACCAAATAGCCAACACATCAAAAACCCTCCATCAAATGAGGACTATCTGTTAAGTACTCAGAATTTCTCAAAATACTAGCTAAATGCTAATTGTCATTGTGGATTGACTGATGGGCTTTTTCCTAAAGAAATTAGGAGTGAGTTCAGAAAAAAATGCCATCCAATTTCTAGAGCATTGCCTACCTCTACTAGACTATGTATGCGGTGTCCATCTTCTTGGATCCATCTGTATTTCCTAGTGAACATGTCTCCCTTACCCTCCAAACTAAAGAATGCGTCTCTTCTGTGATCTCGCCTAGAAAACAGGGTGCGCTCAGTCCAAGTTTTCATGATCTGCTGGATCAGTCTGACATTTTCCTGGGTCTGCTCCACTCTCTGCTGTAGCTCAAAGACCTCTGCCTTCACCTTCTCCATGGAGTCCCAACTGTCTTCCTTCTGCCAGGTGAATGATTGCTCTGCCTCCTGGAGCTGGGCATCGATGGCCTTTAGCTCCTCTTCAATCAGGGGTTGCTCAACCTCCAGAAGGCTCAGTTTCAGCTTGTTATACCACTGGACAAGCAGCTCAAGACTTCCAATGTACTGAAACAAAGCAGAAAAAATGTTAGAGAAAAGGGACAACTCGTTTGCTATATCGTGAGAGAGAACTCGGCAGAATGAATGAAAGAGCTGCACTTGGAGTCGGAAGACTTGGTTTTTAATCCTGCTTCAGATAATTAGTGGCTGGAAGAACATGGGAAGAGAGCCTTCAGGAAATTGAGTGGACTCCCATACAGGATTTTACAGGAGGAAATGGGGAAGCATGGATGAGGAGGTTGCCGTCTACACCACTGAAGGGAACAGTCCTGAAGCACCAAAGTCAAAGCATTTATGGGTACAAAGGAAGACTTTGTAGTACCAGATTTGATCCCCCAGGCATATTCATGTTCCAATCCCTTTCGGGGATTGTCCTCTCCCTTTATGGAAGTTTCATCAGAAGTCCTTGCTAGTGTCCAAATATCGGAAGAAACAAACCTTTAAATAAGTGTCTCTTTTTCCATAGATGGCTAAGGCAGAATCCGGAATATCTGATTTCTCCAGCATCAGGAGATATTTCACTTCTCTCAATACAGCCACAAGCTAGAAGACAGAAATTGGGAAAGATTCTCTTTGGAATGTTTCAGAGCGAGTGATTATGTCATGAGAAAGAATGGTTTGTTTCCATTTATTTGAAAAGAGAAGAAAGAGACTTAAGAGAATATGTTGGGGGCTGCTATATCTTCAGAGGTTCTAACATGACACAAAATCTCTCTGTGAACAGACATCCGTTCATGTCTTTGCATCTCCTCTCAGTTGCCTAAAGGTAAGGAGAATAAAGTCAGCAGAGAAAGAGCTAACTAAGCTCTGGGTACCATTCAGGTTGTGGCTGAGTGCCACTTGCAGATTCATTGGAGAATGTAAGCTCCTTGAGGGCAGGGTCTGTTTTTCACTCTTTGTCTTCGTGTTCTCAGGGCCAGGCATACAGTAAGTAAGTAAGTAAGTAAGTAAATGTTGGCCAATTTCATTTAAGTGAACAAATTAGAGCAAAATTAGGCTTGCCAAAGTCTTTTATGGATACCTCATAGGCAACTAGGGAGTGTCTATTGGAGAGGGAACTGGGCCTGGAGACAGGAAGACCTAGATTTGTGTCTGACTTAGTTGTGCAACCCTGGGAGAGTCATTTGATCATTGTCTGCAGTTTACTCATCTGTAAAATGGGATTAATAATGACCCCCCCCCCCGGGATTGTAACAAGGATAAAATGAGATAATATTTGGGAAGTGTTTAGCAATCCTTAAAGTGCTATATAAATGCTACCAATAATAATAATAATAATTACTGTCATCATCATCATTTTAATTCTCATTGGCAAAATGAGGACATTGGACTAATGGTTCCTGGCAGATCTTCTTTACTTACTGCCTCTGGCAAAGGCATTTCAGCTCTCAGCAATTTTCTAAGCTAGTATGTTTTAGAGAAGGTTCTGGCTTGCACTGATAAAAGGAGTTTTCCCATCTGGGAGTTCCCTTTCAATCGATAAAATCCCAAGTCCAGTCTTTGTACCCTGGTTCAAATTCTGGATTTCAAATTGTGGATACAGACACAGCCATACACACAGCACGCCAGTGAGTGTCGGGGAACAGATTTTAAAAAGAATTATTAATGCCAGATTTGCTACAGACATTTTAATTTATTTTCCTTTTTAGTCATTTATCAAAATAAAAAGTGAATGTCTTGGAAAGATAATAAAGAAAAGGAATATTTTATAATACAGAGTGGATTCTTTTCCCCACAGTGTGTTCCTCGTCCTGACCTCACCATTGCTTTGGGCTAGTCTCCCATGTTTGAGTCCCAGGTCCCTGGCTCTTCCCGTCCCTCAACTCGGGTCTAATCAGGGACCAAATCCTGCCCAAGAGCTCTCACATCTGCTTCCTCGCTACTCCCAGGCTTGCCATCCTGGCCAGATCTTCATTGGCTCCTGCCTAGGCAGGTCTCTCTTCGGATCCAGATTCCATTCCATTTACCAGAACTATCTCGTCATGTTAACTCCTCTGTGTGGTCAGAATCTTGATCCTTCCTGCCTTTCCAGTTACCTCTCTCATGACTGCCACCCAAACCTCCCCACTACAGTCAAACTCCTCCTTCACAAACTCACCATGAGTTTTCTCATCTCCAGGCCTTTGCTCATCCTGCCATTTTCCCTGGAATGCCCTCCATGCTCCTCTTTGCTTATTGAATTTTTTTTATGTTCCTTTCAAGGTGAATTCAAAGTCTGTGCCATTCCCGAAGCCTTCCCTGATCCCTCTGTCCAGAAATGCTCTAACCCTCCTACACTGAATCCAAATAGAGACACTCAATAGCTGTATGACCCCAAATGAGTCCCTTAACTTTTGTCTGCCTCAATTTTCTCATCTTCAAAATGGGGATAATAATAGCCTCTACCTCCGGGGTTGTTGTGAGGCTCAAATGAGATAATATCTGTAAGGCATCTTGCACATTTTAAAGCATTATATAAATGTTAACATTGTTATCATCTGAGTTTATGTCATATTACCCTCTATTAGAATACCAAATATGTGAAGACAAAGGCCAAGTCTCATCAGAGCTTTGTCCATGGTCCTGGACTTAGCATAGAGCTTTACACACACCAGGCATTTCATAACCATTTGCTTAATTAACTAACATAAGACAGTCTTTAAAAAAATCAACCATACCTTTGGGTCGAAATTGACACTCAGGAGACCACTAGAGACGTCGTGCTTTATCAATGGCTGGCTCAGATTGAATTCACAGATCTCATCCACCGTTCTTTTCCATTCAGCATATATACAGTCCCCAAACTGGTCAAGTAAATTGAGCATTTCTATGTACTTCTCATGTAACGAGACACCATCAGGTCCTTCCAAGAATCTGTATGAAAATTGTTTTTAATCTTTACTTTACATAATCAAACAGGCTTCAGTTTAACCATTTCATAAACCTTAAAATGTCAAAAATTAGAAAATGGTTGAGAGAGAGACATGGCATTAGCCAGATTAGATGTCAGTGTTTCTAAAGGAAATGGGAGATTTTACTCTGCAAAAGGAAGAAACTTAGTTTCCTGAAAGAACAGAATCTTACCTAAAGAATGGAAAAATACTTAGAAAAGGAAGACTTTAATTATTTTTTAAATTTCTGTAAGAAGCAAAAGAGAAAGGAAAATGAGGAAATGATCATTTTGATGTGGGAATAGAGGAATTAAGGAAGGAGTTAAGATGACTCTGGGATGGGAAGGAGGGAAGGAGGAGGATGAAAGAAAGAAAGAAAGAAAGAAAGAAAGAAAGAAAGAAAGAAAGGAAGGAAGGAAGAAAAGGAAAGAGAGAAAGAAGGAAAGAGAGAAAGAAGGAAAGAGAGAAAGGAAGGAAGAAAGAAAGGAAGGAAGGAAGGAAGGAAGAAAGAAAGGAAGGAAG